>NC_064763.1:5138436-5438436 GCF_011397635.1 Epinephelus fuscoguttatus | reverse complement strand
CTCAGATAATACTTTGACATATGCCTATACAACACAGAACAACAAGGCTCATGCAGCCAGCCAAGTCACCCACCATGCTTCATGCTCGCCCCCCCCCCCCTCCTCCTGCTCTGCTCCTCTGTTATGCTTCTTCCATCTGGTGTCCATTTTGCACCTCTTCTGGCCCTCAGGGGGGTCGGGAGCAAGAGAAAACAGGGCCAGCTTAACAAAACCTCTCAAAGTTCACCTCTCCCTGCTGCCACTCCATAAACCCAGCTAGATGGAGTTTTCATGGCAATTAGGGTGGAGAGAGGAGTGGCTCTTTTCCAGGCACCCACTGCTCTTCCTCTGCCACTGGTACCAACACTCTCACATCTTTTACACTGAAGCCATTAGCACGGCTGGCCCGCTGGCAAGGACTAATTGTTGCCCTCTCAGGAAATGACAGTGGCTCTAATGGTCATGCCGTCATTGAGGGCTCCATGAGATCAGAGACATTTGGTTTACTATGACTGGAGGTGTTCAAACCTGAGGAGACATGCTTTTTACTGGACAAGTTTCAGATGCTGTCACTGGATATTTGTGCCACTAAACTTGCTAAGCACTTTGATCTTGTCTTAACTAGTTTAAACAACCCAATTTTGGACAAAATTAAGTTCCATTATCACTGTACATCACAGTTACAGTTTAGTTTTAAGAACATTTTATTTAGGGTTTTAGAGTTTCTGTCATCGTTCAAGAAGAAGGAAGGCTGTATTGTGTGTGTTTGGGGATGTGTTTGTATGTGATTGCAGTGTCTGCCTGATCATTAAGTTGGGTGAGGAGTGTGTACTCGCTGCAGTTTCTTGACAACACCTGAGTTTGAATGGCATTGTCCTCTCATGGACAAATGTGGCTAAAGGACTTTATTCAAGACATCAAATCGCATAAAACTAATTTTTCTAGCTTAATGAAAAAGACCAATCTTTAACTTTTATTGTACAAATACAAAATATGTATATATACACACAAATACCAAGAGGAAGAATTTATCCTGCATTGGGGAAATCTAATTTTTAAATTATGATGCTATTATTCATTGCACACACACATAGACCTGAAATACACACATGGCCTATAGACATGCATTATTGGAGAGATGTCAGAGTGAGGGTGCTGCCTCATAGTCGGAACTCCAAGCAGTTAGGGATATTTATTAACTCTGCCAAGGAGCTTATCTTTTTGGTTTGTTTGTCCATCAGCAGGATTACGGTAAAAACCATTTTAATGGAACTTGGTGAAAGTGTGTAGGATGGGCCAAGGAGGAGCCTGTTAAAGTTTGGAGTGGGTCAGAATCCCAGTGCACAAATTAGTTTTTACTTTAGTTTATACTGCAAGATAGGGCATTTGGCCTCAGCGGAATAAATGTCATGCATATCCAACCGGTGGCAGTAAAGTTCAGTGGTGACACAGCAGCCAATTGTAGAAATATATTGTGTCCATATCACAATTCACATTCACATTCACAGGTACCAGTAATCCCCTGGGGTAGCCTGTACAATTAGCTTCTCAAACTTTAGACAGAATGTAACATATTAGGCTACAAGCTATCTTCATTTGTAAGTGATAAGTTGCTTTACAATATTATTCTCTGTGAAGAGTAATAAGTTACTTATTAGCAGAGCTGGGTATAACAAAGTAACGCGTTAGAGTACTTTGATTACTTTTTGCAGTAACAAGTAACGCGTTAGTTTGCTGTTTGAGTAATCAAATACTTGAGTATATTTTCAAACAAGACATCAGTTACTTCCGTTACTTTTAGAACGCTGGTCCTTCAGCTCTGAAACAGCAACAACTGTCTTTTGGTTCTAATAACAGAGATAACGTTAAACCTATCAGTCTGAAAGAAGCCACGGAGCTTGTGGCTCGCTACGTGGTCGGAGAAATGCTGCCGTTATCTAGGGTGGAGTCTAAAAAAAAGGTGGAGGAGGACTCGCTGACAGACAGGTCAGACTCAGGAGGACTTGCATTATGTCTGGTACACGCTACACTTCTTTTCTGCCCATTCTGAAAGTCACTATGTCACATTACATGATTGTGGAGTCATAAAATCGTGCCGTGACTTGACCGACAGACATGACACACTACATGGTACTCAACAATTATCCCCGGTCGTCTTTCAGACGTGTGTGATGTCATCGGGTTATTCTTGTCCTATTTTTATTACGATCATCTGAGTCACTGTGTCTGTTCACGTGCCAGCCGACATGTTGTTGTAGTCACCAAAAAGCGTCAGCTGATGGCAGGAGCTACATTTGAAGCACCGTACGTAAACATTCAAGCTACTGTATCCTCCACAACCACGTTCTTAAAAATGTTTCACAATAAAAGCCTATTTAGAAAATGGAGGGATTCTCTAGCTGAGGTTATAAGGGGCTTTTATTTTGAAAGGAATTAAGGAAGTGTTGAGTTTGAAATGACGACGCGATATGTTAACTTTACAAAGACAATGGCGCGATAAAAAGTAAATATATAAACACACAGAGGGATTAATAAATAACGGACCGTCTATAAAGTAGTCTGTTTCAAATGAAGCTGGGAGCCTCTGCAGTTGTGGTGAGTAAAAGCCCCGCCGCTATTTGTTAATGTTATTGCTTTATGTCCGACTGTGAGGATGTAACATTGTTTGCTAGCTTGATGCTAATGACAGTAATGGTAACTCAGCGGGTTGACAAAGTGCCTCTGCTGTTTCACACCATCATTTCCCCCTTTTACTCTGTGTGGTAACATCCCTAGAGGAAATACTAAAAACACTGGGGTGTTGTTGTCATACAGTTGTCTACGGCAGCAGATCGTTCTGTGTTTCTACTGATCAAAGTGACAGCTGTGATGGGAGAATTGGATCTCAGTGAAGGGCAAGTGGTCCATAACTTTAATTTTGGAGACAAAAAAATGTAGGCTTAGCGCCCTATGGTCCATTGCCCAATAGGAAATGTAGAATATTCACAAGTGCTTTAAAAGTACTTGAGTTACTTTTCTGAGGGAGTAATGCAGTAAAGTAACGGGTTACTTTAAAAAAAGTAATGCAGTAAAGTACTTTGATTACTTTTAAAGTAACCCTTATCCAACTCTGCTTATTACACTACTTTTGCATTCTTTTGACCAAAATGAGCTCAGAGGAACTAATGTTCGTTTGTAATGGATGAGGGTCATGTTCATGGTCATGCTCCAGTTTATTACAGTTCATTTCAAATCCAGTCCTGCGCAGGTCTGACCCATTCATGCACTCACATACAGTGGTTACCACTTTGTATTAAAATTCCCTTTTTATATTAATAATAGTGTGATGATAAAGAACTGTCCATAAGAATGGGATGGCATGCCAGTGTTGCTCTGCAGTTGTAGGGGATGTGAATGGAAAGACATCTAACAAATACTAACATCACCCAGATGTGCCAATCACTGGGAAGAGGAAAAAACAAACCAGAGGCCAACTCCTTATCCCTGCTACTTTCTAGAAGTCTCAGTATGCAAAAGCAGAACGGGATATGTTGTAGACAGTGCAGGTATATTAATGGAAACACACTGAACATGAAAATTCCGCACAGTACAGCATGACCCAGATGTGCAGATCACTGGCACCCTTCTATAATGTCTGTAATGACATTACAAGACACAACAACCTTCAGAGGAAATGTTTCATTTGGCGTAGTGGCAGAAGTGGATCAGTGTGGACGAATGTAAAATGAAAACAATAAACAGTTTATTACAGGCGGTAACGCATTACGTGACATTATAAATGTGTTAATATTATCCAAAATCCTGTTGTTAATGTGTTATATTACTTTCTGACTGTTAAAGAGTAATATATACTGAAACGAATTACTTACGTAATGCATTACCTCCAACACTGGTAACACCACGTGTGTGACAATTAAATATCAAAGATTTTCATTTTGGTCTGTTAAGTCTCTTCTATGGTGGAATGAGGTAATACAATGGTGACTGAGCATGTGGCCCACTGATGAAAGTATTACAATCTTTATATAGCAGTATTATAAACTGGGTGTTTGTAGACAAAATGCTGTATTAAATTACTGCTAATGAAAATGCAACATTTCCTCCTGCTGCAGCTTCACATGAAAAGTGTTTAACTTTTAGAGTTGACTTTTATTATGAAGTAATTACAGGACATGCGATGTTTGTCACATAGACATGTTTATTTCTGCTGTAAAGTTGGGCATTTTAACAGTTTTTGGCACTTCTGCATTAGCTTCATTTTTCAGCCCCAGAGGTTGCTGCTTGGTTTTTCATTGAGCTGAGCACTAAATGCTATTGTTCATCAAAAATGCAACTACAAGATAAGACAATGCTAATTTTCAACATTTTCTGACAGTGGATCATTTGGTATATTGCAGGACATAATGGAACAGAAGCAGCCACAGTGAGTTGTTAGATGAAGAGCTGCGGGGCGACAGGCTGCAGACCTCCAACTTAGCCAAGTAACCAACTCTTTCACTGTGCCCTGCTGGCTGCAGACTCAGGCCATGTTTACACAAAAACGATCCACTGAAAACAGAATCGTTTCTCATTTACGTTTTGTTTTTCAAGTTCTGCATTTTGATGACAACGTTTTGAGAACAATCGCTGTGCACACTGATCCACAAAAATGACCCGCAAAAAACGCTGCAGTATACATGCCAGGCCAGTAGTTGGCGGTGTGACACTTACGCTTCCTTCTACAGAGCGGCGATGTATAAACAAACAAAATGGCAACCGCACGAACGTTTGTCTGGAAGAACGACGAGGTGGAGTTGCTACAGTAAATCTACACTATGATGGTGAAGCGTTGATAAATTCAATAGGGTGAGCAGCACAAGCAGCTTGGGAGTCCGCCATTGTTGTTGTGATGGTCGACTTTCTCACGCATGCCTAGTGACTGGAAGCATAATGCGCATGTGCGAAAAGTCTCCGTTTTCAGAGGAACTGCATATTGCAAGTTTACATGACAATGGAGACGCTGCTGTTTCCAAAAAGTTGCACTCTGGAACCCGTTTTCAAATTGTTGCGTTTTCAGGCACCCAAAATGGCGCTGTCGTGTAAACGATCGGCCAAAACGCAACTAAAGTTTACCGTTTTCAGTTGAAATCATTGTCGTATAAACAGGACCTCATGGTGTGAGCAGCATAAAATCCAAATATGGTTAGTCACAGAGTGATGGAAAAAGGCAGATGAGATGATGCTGCTTGGCCCTGTGAATGAAACATTTACATTTAAAAAAACACCCAGATGGAACTGTTGATAGGAACACTGTTCTCTGCAGTTTATGCAGTAAGGAATTTTCGTACCATTGGAGTACCTCAAGCCTGAAATATCACCTCAATGCAAAGCTTTAGCAGCGCACCCAAGGTCTGAGCTAGCACAGCCTCTGATGCTAACAGTAGTCACAGAGCATGTAATTAATTAATTTTTCTTTTAATTGGTTGACAGACCAATAAAAATGCAATATATTCTGAAATTCTGTTAATGTATCATTCTGTAGCAGTATGGGACATGCATACCACTAAGATTCATTCAAAGTTCTATGTGACACACACACATACACACACACACACAAACAAACAAACAAACAAACAAACACACACACAGGAAAAAACCTTTTCAACTCTTGCTGCAGTGCAATACATCGTCAAGCAGACAAAGACAAAAGACAAAAATGTTGCTGCTGTTTTAACTTTCCAGAGTTGTAAAATCCTGTGATTGAGTGCTTCGGGGCAGTACATTGGCATCTGATTAGCCTTTAAATTTAACTGGACTTACTGGATTGTATCACCAGTAACTGAATCACCATGCCCCCACACAGAGCTGTCAGTGTGAATGACAGCTTAGTAGTGTATGGGGTTCTAAGGATGGTGTATACAGCAAAATGGCCTCTAGGGCCCGCTATGAAGGATTTTTAATTTATTGAAAAAATATATAGTTCTGTGCAATACGTTTGGCCAGTTGACGAAAGTGATGAAATAAAATATTTCTACCAAATTCTTACATCACTTTAGAGAATAAATCAAAACATATTCATTTGATCTCATGCTCAAGACACATGATAAAAGCATCTTCTACATATATTAGAATACAAAGAAATCCAGACTTTATCTTGATTTTACCCCCCCACCCGCCCCACCCCATCCCCTCTGTTCCCCTGAACACACACACACACACACACACACACACACATTAACACACAGACCAATCCTCTAATGCACAGCACACCATCTAATTAAGTCACTGAGCATTTCATTGAGATCATTAAGAGAGTCTTGTTAAGATTTGATGCTCAATCAGCTCTGAGGTTACAGTCTGGTGGTGACAGCATTCTCACAGTAAGATACAATCTGCCAAATATATTACAGTCCAACATAAAGAATGTGTTTAGGCAAAAAGACTTTCTGGTCATTTTTTTGTGTAGTACTTTTGGTTGACCACAACTGTGTCTCAGTTTGTACTAACTCACAAGGCACATGTCATCTTAAAGAATTAAAATAGTACCGTGAACAATTATGACTTACTTATTAATGACAAATATATTTGTTTGTTTGTTTGTTTGTTTTCATCTGGCTCTGACTAAAGTGCTGTTAAATGTCATTAAGATCTCTGCCCCTTTCAGTCCTTATGTTCCATTGTTCATTCCTTTCAACATGCAAATAATGGCCCAATTACAGCAACAACACAAACATCACTGTATGAGTAAAGCCTATTTTATTCATCCAACCACAGCAGGTACTACCCAAACAGACAGAATCACATATTGGTTAAGGATGACTCATTAAATTACAGTTTGTTTTCCCAAGAAAATTAACAGATTATTTGGACTGTACCCTGCTGTTACAATGATTTTAGCGATGTTGGCATTTGAACAAGATCCCATGGCAGACCTTAGTTCAGTCCAATAGCCGCTGCTAAACCTGCAGCAAAGCTCCAGCACGATATCAGGCTTTTTTATGTATAAAATGCTATACATTATATTTTAATTATTACAGATGAATAATTTGCTTTCCTTGATATTTGATCTAACTAAATCTGTAAACCTCTTGCATTGTTTATGCAGAGATGATGACACTGACAATGAACAAGCTCTTTGAAAAAAAGTATATAAAAGTTACTGAAATTCATAACTAGACTGCTGTCAGTGTTCATTCATTCATTCATCTTCTAACCGCTTCATCCTTTTGAGGGTCGCGGGGGGGCTGGAGCCTATCCCAGCTGACATTGGGCGAGAGGCAGGGTACACCCTGGACAGGTCGCCAGACTGACACATAGAGACAAACAACCATTCACACCTATGTTAAAGTTACCAATTAACCTAGTCCCCAATCTGCATGTCTTTGGACTGTGGGAGGAAGCCGGAGTGCCCGGAGAGAACCCACGCTGACACGGGGAGAACATGCAAACTCTGCACAGAAGGGCTCCCACGCCCGGGATCGAACCGGCAACCCTCTTGCTGTGAGGCGAGAGTGCTAACCACCATACCACCGTGCCGCCCCTGCAGTGTTGTAGTATAAAAAGTTTTATTGTGAATGCACTTTAAAAACAAAGTTACAGAATATTCACTCAGTGCATCAATTACTACTTTTAGATATGAGCTTTTACACTGTCCCATCATAACTGTTAAAAGTTAAAAACCCTTCTCCAAGCCACTTCCCTTTATCTACACTGACTTCATTGTGATTATATTTCATAGATAAAATCAGTGGATAATGGCTACAACCTGAATTCATATGATCAAGGTACTTGATTATCAGGGTGCAGTCCCCCTGATGATGTTCGCCATAGAGATGTAAGAATTTTTTTCACAACAAAAGAAAGCTTTGGTGCAGACCCTTTTTATCGACCTTCATCTCTTAAACTCTCATCCCTGTTTGTTCGTTCACAGAGGCTCATGTGTTTGTCTACCCAAAGCTGTGAGTGATTACTGTTCATTGGAAGGGGCAGCCCTTTAATTAGTCAGGGGTCTCTGGGGAGCCATTACCACAGGGGAATCTTGCCCCTCTTTATTAGCCCATTTTAATATTGACTATGCAAAGAGGTACACAGGGTGGGGCAATTTGGTTTCCTCAGACGGGACACCAGCTCCTGTGAATATGCATGCTGGGACGTGGGCTGTGGAGTAGTTGGGGGTTGCAGGGACACGTGACAGGGGTGATGGATGACCTGGGTCGGGCATCATCTGGGGTCCCTCACACCGTAACAAAAGGGGTTGCAAGTTCCATCGGACTTAATAAAGACACTATGGAAATGTAGCAGCAGAAAATGAGAGGTAAGAAACATTTCTGATGAAAGGGCTGTAAAGGGTTACGAACGTCATGTAGATAGGGAAAATATGAACAAAATATCTGGACCTTGAGTCTCAAAGTGAGACAGATGAGTTGTCCTGGACCTCATAAGGATTTGGTGTCTTGCCCAAAAGCATATTGGTTGAATGCCTGCCAACACTGGAGTTTGAATCAGGAGCCCCGCAGTTAAAGGAGGACATGCCATGATAGAAAATAACCATAAAGTACAGTGTCATACATAGATCTGCAAACAATAATGGCATTAGAATAAACTTTGATAGTAACAACCATTTTTTTCCAAAAATGAAGTCATTCCAGTCAAAGTGACCTTTTTCTCTTGTACTAAAGTTACATAAGGGTGAACCCATCACCGTGTGCACACTAATTCCTGCCAAGGACAGACTTGATCTCTTCCAATTTCATCCCTACACCTCTTTGTAAGCTACTTTAATTAAAAGTCAAAGAGGAAAACGAACATATTTCACTCCACAAGTCTCTCTTTCGCTTACTTTCCTTTTTTCTCTCTCTCTCTCTCATTGAGTCAATTTTCATAGGTCTTCTACTGTTCCCCAACTCAGCTGCTTATTTCAAATGATGTAAAATCAAGTGGCGCATCACAGGGGCAGACTAATTACCAGCCCTGATGCATGTATTTTAGCCTTCTTGTTTGGGAATAGAGAGATTAAGGACTTGAGAGACATATGTTGTCAAGCACCGACCTTGGAGAGACCTGAGACGCATCTTTCACCGCTAAAGTGGCTTCAGCGGTGTATCAAGCCTCTCAGAAACCCCCCGAATGTAATTACAGCAGGGGATTATGTCCCTTACTCTACACAAGGATAAACTCAAATTGGCCACAGTGTGTGTTTAAGTGTATGTTTTTTTGTGCATGTGGAAGTGGAAGGGCTTGTTATTGGCAGCTGATCCCCCCTCAAGGCCTCTGTTTCATCATGCAGGCCTGGCATCCTGTTTGGGCTGGAGCAGCCTGGTCGTCAAAACGATTTCCCGACTCTGTTTGAGTGATGACAGTCAGGGTGTTTCTGATGTTTATGAGATGTGACTTCAAACAGTTTTTCTGCAGCAGTAGTGGAGGTATTGTGGTATTTCCGCATGGCAGAACGACACACCCTTTGCCCCTTTTGGTGATTTGAGAGCTGAAATGAAAGGATTATTTTACTAAAAAACCAACAACCCCACTTTTTTACCTTAAAAATTACAGCTAGCTGTGATTCAGGGAACGGCTGAGTCTACATTCACACAAAAAGCATATCTGAAATATTTCATTGCAGTCTGTAAATACAAATCTGAATATTTATCCATCCATTATCTGTAAATGCTTATCTTAATCTGTGTTGCAGGGGGGCGGTAGTCAATCAGCTGTCATCAGGCGAAAGGCTGGATGCAAAATTTTAAGAAATAAGTTTCCAAATTAAATATGGAAAGTTGGAAAGTAATAGAAACTATTATTGTACATTTGTCATGTGTACATCACTTGCAGACATGCAATTTAAAAGTAGTTTTAAGCAACGAAAGAAAAGTGATTAGGTTTGGAAAAAAGTAAGTACAGTTATAACTGTTACGTGACATACATCACTACCGTAGCATGCCACACATACTAACTTTACTTTGTTAAAAAATGACAAAATAACTCTAACTAAAGTCCAGAGTTTGTTTGACCCAGCCACCAACACTCTCATCCGTCCTACAGAGACTTTCTCGCTCATTATACAGCTGCAAAAGGTGCTTCTCTGCATTGGTATCTGACGCTGAGATCAGTAACAAATTGACGGTATTTGATGAACTGCAGGCTGATTTGTCAGATGCCAGCTTTTATTTGCTGCAGTGTGTAGTTACAGATATTCAAACAAGTCTTCTAACCCATATGACCACATCATTTGTATGTTCATACCCTTTGCATATGACCCATAGGAACGTTTCTTAAATTAGCACCCCTACTGATGGACAAAAGAATAACTCATACATGACGCAGGCATAAGCATGTGGGTTATGTTGTGAGTTAGGTTTCGACAACAAAACTGCCCAAAGTATCTTCATTGAACAGTTTGTAAGATATCCTGGAAAAATGCAGTCACAGTGGTTCGCATGATATCCTATGAAGTATTGCCTCACAAATGACTTCACGTCTTTAAGGTGAAGTTATGTTATTAATGTAAAGTTATGGTGGTTAGGTTTAGGAAAAGAAACGTAGTGAGGATGTACCTTAAAATGACTCAGAGGTAGCCCAAAGTTCACACAGTTCCAAACACACATCTCCGGGGGAAAGACCTGGGGGAAAGTTAAGGTTTTTGTGATCGTTTCCCCTCGCAACCTGCCTCTTCACAAGGGACTGCGTCCTTGTTTTGGCTTCACTTTTATAAATAGATTTTAATAATAACTAGGTAGTGGACACCAAGATGCCGCCCAGCCATTCCAGTGGAGTTGATTGCCTGGCACATATGCCAAAAACGGTTTCTAGCTTTTGGGTTCACTCTAGCAGTATGCAGCCCACTGAATATGCGCAGTGGTGTTTTTCCCACTGGCTCTGCCTGCAGGTTCCAGCTAGCTTCAGAGACTGCACATTGTGATGATGTCACAGAATTTTAAATCAATTTCCTCTGCACCAGGAAAGTTTTACAAATATTAAACCTCCATGGCTAAAAAATTCAGAATAGAAAGAGTCATAATTAACCTAGTCTTGCCACCAGACAATCGGAGATCTCTGCCTTCTGAGAGTCTGGGGACACTCCTTTCTAAAGTGTGTTTAACGCACCGGTGAAAACGGCCGGCAACAAAGCAACGCCTCTTGCATTTTTGAAAAGGACATGCCTTCTCGGAAATGTGTGCTCCCCCTTTTCTCGTCCACAAGGAAACAAACACACAGCTTGAAAATGGATGCCGAGAGATTAAACTCCGTTTTATCAAACGTGTGCTCATCCGTGAAGAAAATATTTTTTCCTGTGGATGTCTTAGTTACAACATGATTGAGCTAACTGGAGTAGTTTCATGTCGTATCCGACAATGGGAGGCTTTTAACAGATGACGTCCTGATGTTAGCTTTGCTGCTGCTGTTAGCTGTCCCTGTAACTGATGCTTTCTAGACATCGTGATTTCCCAAAACTGAATAAATACCACACATAGCAACACAAAACTGCTTTGCTAGCTCAATCATGTTGTAACTAAGATATCCGCTGGATAAGATATTTTTTCACGGACCGTTTAATGAGTTATTACCTATTACAGACACCGCTAACGGCTAACAGGGCTAACAGCTAACGGCTAGCCCAGCTAAAGTAAACGTGCACACAGAAATAGTAATGTTTGTTCAATCATTGTGTTTATAGACTTTACAAACATCAGATTAGTCTAAACGGTGATACAGTGACGTGAAAAAAAAAAAATATATATATATATATACATATAAAAAAAAGCTCTGCTGGTTTTCTACCCGGAAGTATTTGTAAACAACAAGGCGACTGCCTCTATAGTCCGGCCGGACGGATGAGTCATGGCCTTGTAAAGGATTATGTTTGTTTCTTTTAGTTGGCGAGAATGTGTCACCGCAAACGCGACAAACATCCACTAACTTTGACGGCGTTTTCTGCGAGCACGGCTGAGCTATTTTGTACCGCTACACGTTTCTAGTCGGACTATGTTTACAAGCACAAGAGTTCAGGGAGCCACCGAAGGACCGCCCTGCAGATTTACTATTGGTTCTGCAACGTAGGGAGTTTTTTTAAACTCTGAAATTGTATCCGCCCATCTAAACACAAAATCAGGGAGAAAGTCATCAGTCTTTAGTTAAGCCTATGAGGGAAACACTGCAAAGCTGATTGTCTTTCCTGGGGGTAATGTCATTCATCTTTATATATAGTCTGTCAACCAAACTAATGCTGACTCAAGTGATTAAAATAGATTATCAGACTGTCATACAGCTTTTTTTTTTTTCGAGAAAAGAAAATACAAAAAAAACTTTGTACACCTTTTTTTCCCCACAAATCTGATAGTACTTGCCAACACCTGTAAACACACCTTGATGTGTAAAATTAATGGTGTTCCCCTTTTAAGATATGAAAAGGCAAAAGTATCAGTTTCCATGAGGACTGTAAAGAAGCCACGAGCTCTCTTGTGGGTCAACTACAAATAATCAGGTAAATTTGCATTTCATGTTTTTGAGAACCAATAAAAAGAGTGTTTCACCCAGAATGAGTAAGCAGGCTGGGTTTTCTTTAAATGAAATGTGGCAGCCCAGAGGGAAAATATGAACATGTCAGACACCTGGGTTACCAAATGAATCCCTCCTGATGCATTTAACAGTGTCTTATAACTCAATTTTTAAAGTCTTTTTTTTTGTCAGATTTCCCTTCAACTTGAGAAACATTTGAGCCAAATGGGACTTTCCACCCCTGAGCAGTCACAATAAAGCCATGGGGAAAGGTGCTCTCCGTGATTCTCCTCTCCTCCTCTCAGCCACAGAGAGGTCACATGTGCACCAGAGATTGAGGGGCATTAGTGCTCCATGGCAATCAAAGGCAGAGGATAGAGAGGGAGGGAAGCAGGGATATAAAGGGACTCGGTTGGGCGCCAAAGCAGCCCCTCTGCACCCAGTGCCTTTTAATTAGGCTCACAGCAGGGATGCTGCACAGACACACACACTGCTCATCACTCACACACAGATGCATGCACATGCTCATATAAACTGACAGTCATATACCTTTTTCTGCTTCATTATTCCAAAATACGTGTCATCTCTGATTTCTGTTAATTTGGGGGTTTCCTGTCCTAGAGTTGTCAAGGGAGCAAAGAGGTCATGTTAAGATGTTCTGTGACACTTTTATTTCAGGTAATCCTGTTATGTCATGGACTTTTTGTCCAACAAAGGGATTATAGATGTCGTATATGTTCAGTCACATTAATTTATGACCTCTGAAGCATTGCAAGTCCCTGTATCCAATGTCTATCTCCAAAATGTACAAATTCATTTTTAATGAAATTCTTCATTTTCATTTCTTCATTTTCTTCATTTACTACATGGCAAAAAGATATTT
The DNA here is from genome assembly GCF_011397635.1 of Epinephelus fuscoguttatus. Classification (NCBI taxonomy): domain Eukaryota; kingdom Metazoa; phylum Chordata; class Actinopteri; order Perciformes; family Serranidae; genus Epinephelus; species Epinephelus fuscoguttatus. The sequence continues at coordinate 5,425,103 of NC_064763.1, read as the reverse complement.
TTATTTGATAGAGATGTTAAAATGATCACGTTGGTGACTGAAGTGGGCATTGTTTTCTAAGTTCATGCATTTAATTCCCCGAAGTTGTATATTATACTTGTTTAATAATTGATTATGAAAAATTGCAGATCAAATCTTAACCCAGTTTTTTTCCCAAACAGAGGCACTGAAACACAGTTCACCATCTGCCTGTACTCCTCTGTTTGCTGACATTTGGTCAGCGACCTATAACCTTGCAGGGAAATGTCATGACACTAAAAGTCACGCTTATACAACAGAGCCTATGAAACCTTGCTAGGTAGAACCACTCAACAGCGTTGAGATAGTGTTGAATCTAAATGTCTTGTAACGCACAAGCAGGAAACTAGAAAAATCATCTCATGACTATGAACAAGCACCTTTGAGAGCTTGATTTGTGACTTGGAACTGTGATAAGTTAGGGTGGTGCTGTGATTTTTCAACCCAGTCTTACTCCAAAGTTGTCAAATACCGGTGATGGCCAGTGACTTACTTCGTCGGTAACCGACGAAAAAAAGCTGTGCTTTCATGTCAGCATGACACGTTGCCAGTCACTGTTAGTCTGTAAAGGCATCTGGCAATGCCAGCGGGAAACGCTGCCACACAACAACCTAAGTTAAGGGGCAAAAGTTCAAGTGGGGTGGTTGGAAGGGGTGGTGAATGGGTCCAGCAACTACTGACCCAGGAGGCCAGTGTTCACTTCCTGTACGAATGTTAAGCCAAACCTTTTTCCCTTGTCCTAAATCCAACCACATGCGTGTTGGCTTAACGTAACCACGTACCTTTGTTGCTGAAAAAAAAAAAAAGTGATTGCAATGATGTAGTAGGTTTTTTTGGAAGAGGCTGTATGCAAACTGATATTTCCTGTGAAAACAAAAGTGTATTTTGACACAGAAAATGTGAATGTGAAAACAGGCAGTAGTTGACACAGCATCCCGGGACATCAACAACGCACCCAGTGTACCTTGCACGTCATATATTGACGTGGAAAGTCCATGACCAAACTTCAATATGTGACGAGGTCAGAGTGAGAATGTGTTGGATTTTTTAACACCAGGTTCACACTTTATATGAGTTCATTTAAGTTAAAAAGAGCTGATCATGAAGTATGATGCAGGAGAGGGAGGTAGGAGCGCCTTTGATACATGAAGGTCAAAAATGATACACTCTTAACAGTTTAATTTTAGTCACATTAAGGGAAGATTTAGTATGAACGCTTAGGATATCATCAGCATTTTTTTTACATGGTGCTGCTGTGTCTGAAAATAGTCCCCAGGGGAGAGGTGGGAGGAATATAATTTTTGAAAGTATATGATATTCGCTCATCTGTGCAATTATTGAGAAAAGGCCATTTCAAGGCCATGTTAGTTACTCAGTGATTGCATCTCTTTATACTTGTAAGTGAATCACTGGTGCAGAATGGTCTCTGAGCTGTTGAAGCCCACTAATAGTTTGACTTTGGTATTTATTTATTCAGGCACAGTTATTCTTGTCTGGAATAACTGACAGCTTTAAACAAAAGCTCAGTTAAATATGATATAGAACAAGTAGAATTCATGTGTGTTCACTTCCAGTTTTTCACCTTTGTCAGGTAATATTAATTCTGTAGTATTTAAACATTGGCACATTTTGAGTTAGTTAGTTTGGACATCAGCATCTTTTTGAATACAAGAGAGAAAAACAATCTTGAAGACATTCTTGGCTGTTCAGAATTGACAGACCTCCCGAAAGTCCATGATAACCTGAATTCTCTTTGTTGCACGCGCAGTCGTTACAACAACACAACCTGCACCGAAGAGTTCAGGCATTAATGCTGATTTCTATACATAAAATCATTAGGAGAAATGATCCAACTCATCCTGTAGTAAAACATGATGTAGAACGCTGCCACCCAATGTCTACTCTACACTTCCAAGGCGTTGAGAAAATGCATTGCAATAAGCGAGGAGGCAATCTGGATGTCTGGCTGGAGCCTATCCCAGCTGACATTGGGCAACAGGCAGGGTACATCCTGGACAAGTCGCCAGACTGACTGCCATTCACACCTATGGACAATTTAGAGGAGGAAGGAAGGAGGAAGCTGGAGTACCCGGAGAAAACCCACACTGACACAAGGAGAACATGCAAACTCCGCACAGATGGGCTCCCGCACCTGGGATCGAACCAGGAAACCTCTTGCTGTGAGGCAACAGTGCTAACCACCACACCACCGTGCCGCCTGCAAGGGAGGATGTTAAGTTTTATTATTGTTAAGGTTAGGAATAGGGTAACAGTCAGGGTTACATCTCTTTACTTATAAGGTAAATCACATCTTAATGTATAATGAATACAGTAAATGGATGAAGCGGATTATCTCTACCCCATATTTAGGCCCTGTTTAGACGACGACAGTTTCTCTAAAAATGGAAAAGTCTGTCCTTTGCGTTTTTAAAAACTTCTGCGTTTATATGATGACGTTATTGAAACGATCTCCGTTCACACGGAGCCGCAAAATCTACTGGAAACACTGCAGTATGCACGCCAGGCCAATGGATGGCAGTGTAAATTTGCAAAGCAACACCACGGCATGACGCCATGCACCTGCGCTGAAGCGCCTTCCTCTACAACGCGGTGATTACAAACCAAAACAAAGAAGACACAATGGCGAAAGCATGCACAGATAACTTTGTCTGGATGGATGACGAGGTGGAGTTGCTACAGTAACATATCTACACTTCACTTCAAATCAAAAGGGTGAGCAGCACAAACAGAGCTCGGCATTGTTGTTGTGACAGTCGGCATGCCTAGTGACTGGAACCGTAATGCGCATGTGTGAAAAGTCTCCGTTTTCAGAGGAACTGCATATTGCAAGTTTACATGACAATGGAGACGCTGCTGTTTCCAAAAAGTTGCACTCTGGAACCCGTTTTCAAATTGTTGCGTTTTCAGGCACCCAAAATGCCGCTGTCGTGTAAACTAAAGTTTACCATTTTCAGTTGAAATCATTGTCGTATAAACGGGGCCTTAGTCATTTCCCAGTTGTCGAATAGTGGCGTTGAGGCAGTGACTTCTGACTACAAACACAGATGAATAAAGCATGTTGGCATGATACACGGCAGGTTACTATTATTCTGTAACGGTGCCCTGAGGTATCAGGAGGAAATGCAGTAGGACAACAATGTCACTTAAGGGGGCATTTGAGTAGCATGGGTGGGAGGCAACCACCAACTTTCACCCAGGAAGCCAGTGTTCACTTCCTGTATGAATGTTAAGCCAAACCTTGTTCTTTTTTCTCTAAACCCAACCACATGCTTTTGTTGTTTAAGTAAGAAAAAAACCCATCTTATTTGTTTTTGTAAACCTAACCAAGTAGTTTTGAGTTTTGTTTCCTAAGCCATAACCACAGCCATTTCATAACATCAACAATAAGTTACAATGTGTCTCAGCTGCACAACACATAGGATGCCCTGTGCATCTGTAAGAGAGGGGCGTGACAAAGCAATGGAAATAAGTGGACACCCTGGAAATAATAAGGGGTTGAGATTTCAGCAGGAAGCACAAAAATTTTCTTCAGCAAATTTAGTCTTAGCAGTAGGTGTTCAATTGTTTGCTTAGCTGTAGACATATTTCACTTATATGTTTAGCTGACCTGTTGTGCACTTACTTAAAGACTCTTGGTTATGCTATCAATATATTACAGTTAATAAAACTGTGTGGAACAATTGAGTTCTATTTCTACTGCAGTTAGTACCAAATGATGTAGTCTTTTCCAGGAAAATTGATGGAAATTACTGGGAAAATATTCAGAAATTACAGACTCCTAAAATTAAGTCTTACCCATTAAACAGTTGATACACTACCCCAGTGTCAAACTTTGTCCCAGTAGCAGACACCAATTATTGCATCTTGAAGAGTGGACAGTAGACGGTAAGGTGGCCTCACTGGTCACGTCAGCTGCAGGGGCTAATGGAGTATTGAGCTGTGGACAGGCTGTGGGTCAAGAGGCCTGGGTGGTTCAGCTGCTCCACACCTGAGGTCCAGCAGAGATGGGATGGGGGGTGCAGGTAGGTGGGTAGTGGATCTCAGCAGTCCTCTCCACCATGAGGAGGTACCATCATCCCTCATCAAGTCCATCTCTCCAACCTCCAAACACCTCATGAATCAACCCCCACCACATACCCCCCTCTCTGAGAGGACTGCGGATCAACAGACAGCGATGACCATTAGCAGTCCTTCATTCATTTCTGTCAGCTGTTTTCCTTTGTCTTTCCACTGATGCCTGACATTTGGGGAATTGCAAACCAACACAGTCTCATATTGCTGACTGCGGGAACACCTAATGGGGGGTGTCTGATTTGAAACTGTGCATAACCAAAGCACTTTCTAACATCAGGTACATCTATTCGCCATGTTAACGCTCAGAAAATATCACAATGTGCTGTCTTGCAATGTAAATCTACAACGAAAGTACCACACTTAGATTGTGATTTATGAATATCATTTGTGATGACACTGCAAACTATATCATCACCAAGCAATTATTTGCTTCTTGATTTAACATTCATGAGATGGTAATGAGCTGAGAAATGTCCCTAATTCAAAAAGCTTTTTGTGATATTTAGATTTAATTGGGTAATGGTGCCCAGCTGCTGACCATTTTGGGCAGCATTAAAAACTTTTAGATGCACTGGTTAGAACATCATATGAAACTGCTTCACAAACAAGTCAACATCTGCAGAGAGGGCTGAGTTTGAAAGACATGATGCAGATTATTTTAACTTTTGATTAATATCAATGTCAAGGAGCTGAAATCATCCAGTAACCATTGAACATGGAGGCCAAGGAGGACACCTTTAATTTAGACCCAATTCAGATCCCCTAAAAAGCAGGGATGGATTATTTTTGAGGCATCCAGAAGACAAAGAGCAGCTCTTCACTCAAGTATGCAGCATTGTCACTCACCAAGCTTCTTAGGGTGCTTGAACTTGGATTCCCTCACTCCGTCTCACCCCTCCCACTCCCCTCAGAGGCAGGGAGGCGTGACATGGCTTTGGCCCTGACCCTGGGCCCTACCTGGATGTTTTGTTTGGAGCGGGTGGAGATCAGATGTTTTTGGTCATTACACCGCCTCTCATTAGGTCTCCCGTCTCTTCCAAATAAACCTAATGAGACAGTGTTTAATGTCCACAGTCCCTGTCTGCCCCTGATGTAAGGAGGGTGTGTGTGTTAGGGTGCGTCGAGCCAAATTACCCCGATGCCTCGTTCAGTGATGGCACCTGGGCCCCCTTGTCGCTCGGGGGAGGTTTGCTCAGGGTAGGGGAATCCACGGGGGGGGGGGGCGCGAGACTGGACCCAGCTGGAGGAAGTTAAAGAGCTAAATGCTGATTGGGGTGGCTTGGATAAGAAAGGTGTTTGAGTTTCAGCAGGAGAGTCAATGGGGGACTCATGGGAGTTCTTTTGTTTGAGGACATGTAGGAGAATCCAACATAGCTGTCCTATGGAAAATTCCAGAGTTGAACATTAATTCAGTGTTTGCTGTAAAGGTATAGCAATAGAACACAGGAGACTCAGTGCTAGACCCATGAGATGTCAAATATTGTATGTCAGTGAAGTGCAAGTACGCCAAAATAAAATGGAAAATAAACCTATTGTTTTTATTCCCCACAATACCTTGATTTCAAAATATATTATATTAGTTTTCTATGTATGAAATGTCCCAAAATGATCACTTTTAACATGCTGGTTAACCAAATTATTTGAACAGGGCATGGTTATTATATTATTTCTGATTTCAGGTTGGGCCACAGGCAGGGTTGTGGAACTAATTAGTCATATGTGCAGGTGCAAGGCAGGTGTGGTATTAAACATTACAGTGGCCGTTCAGGAGCAAATCTTGAAAATCCAACACGTGCGAATGATTCAGACTGCAACAGCAGACCTACACCTGTGTTTAAAAAAAGGACTCATATTTAATTAAAAATGGTGACATTTGCTATGCACTCTTCACTCCTCTCTTTTATTTTTTATTTTTAAATAGTCAGTAGCAATTCATAACAAATTATATGCTTATTCTACATAATCTATAAAAACTATGAATAAACTATTTTTAAGAATATGTTTAATTATATAAAAAATCTATTATTTTCTTTGATATTTTTGTTAGATACAGGTATGTATGTTATCTAATGTCAAGTCTGTTTGATCATGACACAAGATGATACAATACAGTAGCTAGTTCAGGCACAAAATCTGTCAAGACTGACAAGCTGAGCACATCACATCACGACATAAAAGCAGCAGTAAGAAAGGACATGAGAGAAACGGACAGGAGAAAAAAGTAGTAAAGCTCCCTAAATTAGATTCCTTTGGCTTTTTTTGCCATTGGTGTGCGTGTGTGTGTGTGCACTTTATAAGTAGTAACCAAGACCTGTCACAAAAGCGTCCACTGGGGCCCGTGGTAACTACCTTATGCCACTGCACAAGAGTGCACAGTAACAGGATGTGCTTATTATCCTCTTCTATCTGCTGATAGTGTCCTTGGCTTCTCAGCGAGATCCACCCCTTGCTCCTCCTTAGCTCCAACCTCTCATCCAAATATGGTCACTTCTGGTTCCAAAAACCAAGATAGTGACTGCTGAAATGCTGAACTCGAGGCTTTAAAACAGGAGTCCACAAACCAATGGGTGACATCAGGGTAGCTACGTCCATACAGTCTTTGATATTTTTACAATTAATAAAAATTTACCAACTCTACTGTCTGACTCTGGTACATGAATGAATCCAGCGAGCCACGAAGCCCCCAGAAAGTCTGTACTCTTCGTTGTACAGGCAGTGAACTGCTGTTGGGCATGTACAGGAAGTGTGGAGAGCAGCGAGCCTGCATGAGAGCTGGTATCAGAGTCATTCAGTGGGGGTTTGTGGTACTGAACGGTCTCAGCAGCAAGCATCCTGTGGGGAAAACATGTTAAAGCAAGCTTAAAGATTAAACTGATACAAAAGATTAGTACATCCATGCTTTGACAGCACTACAGCAGAGGTCCTCGGCCAAAGTCCAGCTGGAGTACATTAAACCTCTCAGCCACCAGGGTACAGCAATGAAGTAAAAATGTGAATATGTGCTGGTTTTCTAGTCTTTTATGCAGTACGAAGTTACAGCAAAAGAGTAAAGTTCAAAAACACAAAGTGCTCAACTACTTCAACTGCATTCTCTTCTGATTTGGTTGTCTGCTTCTGTAAAAAGGCAGAGGGCACAGACATGATTTCCACCATCACTGCTCTTTATCAGCCTGGTGAGCTTAAGGTGACATGTCTACTGCAATCAGTATCAGGAGGCAGCCCACGTAATGGTCATTTCACACCTATCTGATAATGATCCAGTAGCAGCACTGTGATGATGGGAATGACATGGCATTGAAAATTGATGTAGGATGTGAAAAACCTTTTCTAAAACTGATGGCTCATTCTCAAAGACAAAACACTGTGCAGGGTAAAGTCTAAAAGACTGAATATGGATTAGCAATTATGATATTTTACCGCATGATCTTTTTTTTTTTTTTTTTACTGCTTTTAGCACCATTTTGATGCTGGATGAATGTTTAATGCAATGATACCAGAGCACATTGGGCTGCAGGGATGATGGGAAGTGTAGCTGAATGGATCAATTAATCAATAAATCAATAACTTAAATTGTGTGCAATCTATCCACTTTACTAACAATTAAGTTTGTCATTTTTTCAAGTCATTTCTATAGCACATTGCATTCAAGGAACAGGATCCATTATGGAATCAGTGTGCCTGAACAGGTTAAATGCAGTAAAAACAGACAGAAGCCACCTTGAAGATGTTTGATATCTGAGAACTTTTAGCAATTTAGTCATACAAGTTGAGTATTTCATGTTGCTTTAATTCATTGCCAAGTGCAGCTGAAGCTGAATCCTTACAGAGACACAAAGAAATGCATAAATGGTGAGGACACCTGAAACTCAGTACGATGAGTGTAGGTATAGTCAGCCATTCCTGATATATGAATATGACATTCCACTATAGCACTAATAGGGACATGTTGGGCAGCTGCAGTGGGGAAATCATTCCATGTTGAAACTTTCAGGCATACATGAGAACAGGCTGCTGTATGCAATGTTACTTTAATGTGTCTGTCAATTGACTTTTACCACCCTGGACTAAACAAAAGACCTGCAAGTGCTTCTCTTGTCACCTGATGGGTGAAAACACCATCAAATTTAAGCTGACAGACCTCACTTTAACTTTATAATCATTGTGTCACTTCATACATTTAAAGTAATGAGTTTGGAGCCATAAGTAGGACTGCACTCAGATATGCTTAAACGAAAACACTTGAGGGCATTCCTGGCACTGTCATTAATACTGAGGCTTATGGGTAACAGATGTGACCCAATCAAAGATGAGCATGAAGACAGAAATAAATCCATCACCCGAATGAAGGGGAAAATTAATCTTGCAGCCTTCAGCAATACAAAGGTTGATTTTTAGACCTCCTATCACATAAGCCTAGATTCCAACTTATGAATAAGGCCATTTTAGAAGATTTGTTTCAGCTGGAAGATGTGTTTGAGTGGCAAAGCTCTATTAGTTTTTTTAGTCTAATAAACATATGAAATGACGAGAAAGGAAATAGTCTTGCACCTATTTTTCTCATTAAACAGAAAAACACAGCCAAACACCTTCTGAATTCAAGTTTCACTCTTTCACCAAACAAAGACTGGCTTAATTGCCTTGTTTAGTCATCATCAACACACTTCATTCAAACTCGACAGAAATAACTCACCAAAACTGTCTTGGTTAGTGCTACTACTGTCCCAGCAATCACCAACAGGCCTACCTTCAGGCAGCCCAAGTCCAAGGAAGGGGGCATGAAAAGATCTATGCACCTCTGGTGGTGCTGGAGTGAGTGTAGCTGAGGGGTCCAATTTGTAACATTTTGGGCTCTAGTTTCGCAGACCGGGCGAGGCGGGGGCGCAGTGCACCTGAGCTTCGCCAGCTGGGTGTGGCCAGGCGGATTTTGTAAGTTTGGCACACCGTGCGCCCTGGCGCAGCTACTCCTCTTTCCCACCTCCGTCCCTCCTACCGGCGCAAGTTGGAAAGAAGGAGGAGAGAAGGCACGGAGTGGGTTTTACACAGCCCATTCACATCACACCAATCAAATGAGCCCCTCTCCAAGCTCGCAGTGTCCGAATATATGGAACTGCGAGCAGACCTCCATGGGCTGATGATGTAAAGGTAGCCTGGGAGGAGGTCACCACAATTGTAAATCAATGTTGCGTTTCTCTCATGCGTGCGCGCTCTCTCTTTCTCTCTCGCAGTCTCACTCTGTTTCTTTTCTTTTGACTTTTCTAAGATGACAGATGCTGAATATATACTCCCCATCTGATGCTGTGGCTGTTTGTGGTTGGCTGAGAGGGGTGTGAACTCATTAGTTTGCAGCTGTGTTAATCAAATCAGGTTGGGTTTCCATTACGCGTGCCAAACGTGCCAAACGGTGCCAATCCCCTTTGATCCGACATCAGATGTGACGGGACAGTCGATATAGAGATACATTTATGTGCTGATTGCAGATAGTTGCATTGAATAGTGGTTTGTGGCTATTTATTGCATCGTTAATGTGCCTGATATTCTGGAAACCTGCCTGTGAGGTTTTGGTGATGTATGCGCACTGTCCGCCGGTCAGCCAAACTTCGGCTTACACCGGCTGCGCTCCACCTGCGCTGACAGTAGACCTGGTTTCAGTTGGCGAGCTTTTAGCACACTTTTGGCGAAGCCTTTTGGCACAAAACTGTCACTGCGCCAAGCTGGATCTGTCGACACCTCCCCCTGCTGCGCCGCCACACCCATCTCAGCGCGCCTTGGTCTGCCAAACTACCAAACTGAGCGCGCCTCGGGTTGTGCTGCTCAAAACTAGCTCTGCGCGGGGTTCGCCACCCTGCACTGCGCCGGGAAACTAGAGCGCCTTGTGTCCTTGTCCAAAATTCCAAATGACTGGCCACATCACTAACTCTGGTTTGGACAAAATAAACCCTTAATTCATAGAGTTAAATGTGAGAACCTTTCTCTACATGCTGTTTTACTTGCCATCTCCAGTGCAAACCTCTGAAACCTCTGAAAAGGGTGGAGCCACTAAAAATCTTGGGGTTGCACACCAAAACCAAAAGCCATAACTGAATTTTAGGGATTCAGTTATGCTGTTGTAGTATATAGGCTAGTTGAAAACTGTCAATATGGAAGTTGAGGAATTGCATATACTTTGGTCTCTCATTTTATAGTTAATGTTACAAATTATCAAATGTGCATAGAGATAGACCAGGTAACATCTTGAGTTCTGCAAAAATCCTGGTTCTGTATCTGTACTTGTGAGGCAATTCATTGTTCTTCAAATAGATAGGTTGTCCTTTTCCTTAAAAAAGACAAATATGTAGCTTTAATTTGAAGAAGTACATTGATTTTAAGAATCAAAACACATACTGGGAACAAGTAGTCTCAAGTTTAGGGGAGATTAGTGGGTACTCATAAAACCCATTTCCATTTAGGTATCTTGAGGTAAGAGTTCAAGGGACCCCTTTGAAATTGGCCATGCCCGTTGTCCCTTCACCAAAATTTAGCCTAATTTTGGAGAGTTATTTAGCCCCCTTCCTGACGAGATATGCCAACATGGTTGGTACTGATGGCTGCCTTAGGCTGTCTAGTTTTAATAGATACCACTAACTCCGTGCTAGCTTAAAATGAATGCGCCACAGCCTCTTTAAGGCAGTAATTAGGCTTCATTTTAGCAGTACACCAGTTGCCTGTTTCGCAGCGGCTCTCAATGGTTCTTCGGAGGCAGACTATTAAATTAGAATGACATGACATGACAGAGCCCTCTGTCCAGGTTCAAGCGAGATACAGAAATTTGAAAAATGGTGAGACAGAACGAATTGGTATAGTGAAAAAAATCCCAATCCACATGTTGCAGTGTATTTAATGGCCTCACAGACTACTGCCTCTTATAATGTGGCCTCTGTTAAAAGGTACAATATTATGACTTCCTCCACCGTTACTTCATTTGTTGTTGTGTGAAAGTTTTGACTCCACCCTCTAGTGACATCTATTGGCTGTATCTATGCCATTATAAAGGACACATGGAAGTAAAAGGGCAGTGACGTTTGAAATAGACGTATCTAATTTTGTATGTAGAGGGAGTATAAATGAGCTTTGAAAATAACCCTTAAAAACCAACCTCCAATGTACTCAGCCAATCACTAACCACTAGCTGAGATATTCCTCCAATCGGCCGATCCTAGTTGCAGACAATGAAAAGCATCCTTCTCATGAAATTAAGCAACACAAACACTATTAAGTGTACAGTCCACCAACAGAAAATCATCATTTAGCAAACACAGAACATTGTGGTTCACAGTGATATCCTCCCTCCATCTCAGTCAAATTCAATCTCTCAGCAATCAATTGCAGTTTGAAAAAAAACCCTTCATCCCTCTGATGATAAGCCCAGGATTATGTCACAACCATTCTCTAATTACAAAAAAAAGCTATTCTCAAACTTCAAATTCATGAGGCGTCAGCAAAGCTGACGGTACTAAAAGGTGAAGCCAGTGTCTTGAACATGTGCAAATAAAGTCCCATCTCATTAACTTTAAGTTATGTCTGTACATGTCCCTAGAATATAACAGCCATCTCTTGATGGTACATAGATTAACACAGATCCTCACTATTTTGTTCAGATGTGCTTTCAGGAATATTAAAACACAAATGAGACCACAGAAGACTTGACCCTACAGATTTATGCGCCAGTCAAGGCAAGACACACTCTTCTAATATGTTCAGTATTTCTCAATGAGATCTCAGCTAATATAAGCATTAAATAATTGTGGAAAAATAAGCCATCTTAAAGAGGTGATTGTGCACTGAACATTTGGATGAAATGAAATTATTTCTCATGACTTTGGTCAGAAACACAAATTGACAGGGGAGTGCTAAGGAAAACCACATAAGTGATCAGACAAGTTTTCAGCAGCTCACACTTGAATTGATCTACATTGCTAATTATTAAAGTTATTATCCAAACTTTCATTTGATTTGTAGAGTCACTTGCTGATTAGTGGTGTGCACATAGTTTTATGATGTAATGGAGGACTGCATTCACTCTCAGATTAAACATTTATTATTAATCTTTAACGGGATTTCACTGCAATGACTATTCAGGTTGCAGTGATATACTGGTTTTAAGGTTTACTGTAATATAAAAGGTGACAGTTATACTGTGTACATTTGCTTACCTGGGATATTAAAAAAAATGCAACTGAACAGAGAATTTTCCCTTTATTTTAGTTATTTTCAAAAGGGAGACTTTTTACATGTAATTCAATTAACAAAACGGTTTCAAATTTCAATTATAGTAATATAACAGTTGTTCAACCAAAAATAACCCACTATTTTCATTCCTTTAAGGGTTATTCTGGCTGATAATAATATAAATTCTGCACTTTCGTGATACCATTAAACTGCAATATTTTCTGAGACAGTTATTGTACCATGAAAATCTCATACCGTTGCAACCCTAATGACTACAAACTAATTATGTGCAGAATATCGAGAGCATTCTTGGGACTTATCAGCTTTTGGTGTGATGACGATAAAGCCTCTGGGGGCGAGCGCCAATATTTCGGCTGATACAGAGTAGCCAGGGGATATCCAAGCCAAGACTGTATTTTCCATGCGCTGGTCATTTTCCCTAATCATTATAAACAGATACTTGCATATGAATGCAGTTAAATTTTCAAAAAGCTTATATAAAGCTAACTTGGCGTCAGACAATAGTTGTTGGGTTTGACATTGCATTTCAGCCAATGCATTCTGCCTCTCAACACTGACTGTTTATCTGCCCATCAAACAGATTGGTCAATACTAAACAGACTACAAATGGAAATCAGAGCACTTCCAATACCAAAATCTTATTGCTGCTTCTAACCCCATCTATGCTTCCTGCAAAGTGTTTTTTTTTTTTTTTTTTGCAGATTTCTAAAAATGTCTCGCCCTACATTGTCATTGTGTTTAAAAGGCTAATATTGGCTACTTCATGGCAGCGTTATACTGCTGTGTTATCACAGATTTTCATTTTACAGCCACACCAGTAGCTCTGTAAGGCTCTCCTCACACAGCTAGTACTTTGAGCTGAATGCTAACATTAGCATGCAACCTGCTCGTAATGACAGAACCAGCCTGCTGACATTTAGAAAGTAGGCTAATGTTTGCCATTTTTAACATCTTCCATGTCAGCATGCTCAGTTAGCCATTGAGATATTCTACTCTGAGCCAAAAATATCAACCTCATAATGGCACGAGAAAGAATCACTTTAGTCTATAAGATTCATCCTCTGGGAACAATGAATAACCATACCAAATTTTGTGCCAATCCATGTGGTAGATATCAAGATATTTAATCAAATGACAACTTTTACCTGCTGCTTCAGGAAAGGCTGAGTGATCACCAAAGTTGGAAAATGTATCTTCTGGGCACCATGAATATCTGTGCATAATGTCACCACAGTCTACCCAGTACAATAGTTGTAGTATTTCAAGACAAACCAAAAATGTCAATCTCATAGTGGCATTAAAGGTAAAGACTAAGGATGACTTAATCAGCAGAAATCTCATACGATTCAACGCATACTGATATATTTGCTGTCATATTTCAATCTCAATCAATAACACTCAGACTACTTTTCCATGTCCTGTGTCCTGTAGTTTTTATCTACAACTACAGTGTGTGCATTCTTGGTAATGAGACAGCATGTCATGAAGTGCAGCAGTGTGGTTCAATGACAATGGAGCTCTTTGGCACAGAGGTATAGGATATATGAGGCTCTGGATACACACACACACACACACACACACACACACACACACACACACTAGTTAGTAGATACATTCATTGTTGGTTTTGGTCGTTCAGGGGACTCTGACATTGGCAATAAGAAAAATATTGAATATCATCTGAATTATCATTTGATTTCAATCCCAACTCTCGTCCTGACAGCAGACATGACAACTCATTGACAGCTGCAGTTTTGACATGTAAAGGTTAGACTGTCCACTGTTTCCTGTCTTTGACTTATATTGGACAGCTACCTCACCCAGAAAGGATCCTACTGTCCCTTTGGCCAGGTCAGGACCTCATTGACCACTCATACACAGACACAGCCAAACAGCAGACAGATGGCAGAGCAGGCTGGAACGACTAGTAATCCCTGAGGGAAGCCAATCAAACATTGTCATGAAAAGATGAAGTAAACAATGACACAATCCATCAATCGGGCCATCAAATGACCAATTATACACTCAAAATCCAATAAAAGGTCTCATTCACTGCCCAGTGATGACAGTGACTTGTTGGACAACACATCACTGAGTGATACAGATTCTACTCTAGTGACCTTTTTTGTCATTTGACATCTTTCAAAACAAATAAAACAAACATTAGAATAGTAACATGCTAAACTTAGATCCCACAATGCCATTCTTCTTATTTCATAGATGCTAAAATTATAGTTTTGTTACCTACATCAGTAAGAGATGATATAAAGTAACGATGATCCATAAGTGTCTGATCAATTTAAGCTACTGCTCTTACTATAGAGTGTATAGAGTGACTGTTGTGGCTTACAAGGACATTTTAATAAAACGGAGCCATTGTCATTGTTATGAGTGTTCAGATCCTAAACTAGAAGTACTAATACCATTCAAAATGTTATCTAACTGTAAAGCAAGGAATCTCTGTCTGTCTTTCTGAGTGTCCATATCTTTGGAACCGTTCATCCAGTGTACTTGACACTTGGTGGGTGTATTGGTGGGGACACAAGGATGAACCTTGTTGAATTTGGTGCAATGTGGACACTCAACACATTTAATATTAATAAACTTTGAAAAAGCAGCGCTCTGTGACTCCGTGGGGGCAGATCCTCTGGGCTCTGCAGAGAGCAGACTGTGAGTCAAGCATGGCATGTCTCTCCATGTATATTAAATCGAGTTTCTGACCGCAAGTAGATCTTAGGTGTATTCCTTTCCATATCAAATTGTAACCAGGGAGGAAAAGAGGCTGGTACAGTCAGGTACTGCTGTGTACAAAGGGTGAAAAGAGAAATATTCAATAAAATGTACCCATAGACTTCAGTGTCACCAAATATTAACATCACTCTGTGCCTAATGTTTTAAAAGTCAATAACAGACGAACTGTTGTCAATGAATTACATCCTAGCATTGGTCTATTTTTTTTTTAATGTTATGATTTTAACAGGTTTGTCATCTCTAAAAAAGGGTCCTTACACCCTTTAAATAAATTGTTTGCTGTACATGATGTCAAGTGTTTCTAATTTCTTTTTACACCATACAAGTATGAAAAAATAAATGCCTGTGTGGTGGAATAGATGAAGCAGGGGGCTGGAGGAGAATAATAAGAAGCGAAGGAAGAAGGCACAACATTCTTACATTTTTTTCTGTTTGAGGTGGAGCTTTCAATTCGAATATAATTTTGGGCAGTTTAAGAAATAATAAAACATCATATTGTGATGTTATATTTAGTGAGTAAAATCTGAACCTGCAGTGTAACCAGCAACATGTCTCTGTCAGGTAAATGTAGTGGTATAATGTTATCTTCCGTAGAAGTACGCTGTAGTATACCATTGAGTTGCATATTTTTAAGTGCTTTGGTGGCTCTTTGTAACTTATTTTGGGGTACAATGAGTAAAAACAACAACATAATTCAATTTTTCATAGCTAAACATCATAACGCTTCTATAGCTGTTTGGGCCCAAGTGTGTTGCTCAGGACTCAAAGAAGCAGTGTTGAGTATGAAGTTGTTTGGATGAGCATTTTTGAGAAAGCTGCAAGGAGCGACACCACAGGTCAAGCAATTATAGTTCTTGCTCTGAACAGACAGGTTTTGAACATGCATGCACTAGTCTGAATAAAAGTACGTAAGTATTCATTTTGGGTGAAGTCAGTTCATTTGTGACACTTTTTGGTAGATTACCAAGAAAACCACCTAAAATTCTGAAGACTATACCTTAGGCGTTACTTTTAGAACTTGTTATGGTTCTCTGCTATATTTCTATAAAGAAAATACACTTTAGACTTTCATGTTTGTTTATTTTTTAAATGACTAGATCCATATATCAGATCACTCGTTATTGAATTAAAACATTTATGTAACCTGCGGCTATTTGATTAAAAATATTGTCCAACTTTTCTGCCATGCTGTTCTGTTGTGGCTCACATGGACTGACCACATCATCTTCAATATTTTTGGAATGACATAAACACTAAAATGTCTTTGATATTACAGGGCAGCATACAATAGTATAACTCATGATTTTATAGTACCCGGTAGCCCAAAGACATGCTGATTTGACTTGTTGTCACACTTCACCTGAATGCACTAACAACTCACACAAAATATTTTGATTGTAAGTCAAAGATTCAATAAAGCACAACCTCCTACAACTATTTTTTGTTATACTCTTATTGTTTCAGCTGCAGTATTCAAAAGGTGAAAATTAAGATGTCATGTGGCTTACCTTGCAAGTGATCTTTTCATTCTTTGTTCTGCCCATCCTAATCATCCCAAAACAAATAAAAGTGATTGTTTGATATTAACAATGCAAAAATATGTTTGGTGACAGGCTGCTCATATTTAAAGATACCAAGATGTTAAATCTGTGAAAGAGGTAAACCCACCTCCTGTGTCTGCATGGAATGATCTCAGAGAAAGTCAAAACTATATGATTAAATGCGCATGATTAAAAACGACATGCAGTGCCATCACTTGGTTCACACATAAAAGCAATGACTATATGCTATTATCTGTAGCAGGGTTACAGTATATTTAATTAGGATTTATTTTATTTTTCAAAAACAGGCGGAGGGGACATTCTCTGAGACGGTCCCACTGCACGCCTCCGTCTCTGTCTCACTGTTAGGGCGCACATATTACTAGGTCGGGAGACGTTTGTGTGTGTGTTTGTTTGTTGTTTATTTGTTTACCTGAGAGTCAAACTCTGACAGGATGCTCCGTTGCGTCTCTCCCTGGATCCACGCCGTATTTTTCTCCATGCCTTGCAGCGTAAAGCCCCGGAACGTCAACCCCTTCCTCCCCCTCCCCTTAGCAACAGAGGCAACATGGCGGCGTCCAGTACCGCGGAGCATTCTCCAGAGATATCGACGCCGTTAAAAATACCGAAAACCGAGGTGCCATCCCCTGAGTCGGAGGATTTGAGTGACAGTAATCAATACCACTCCAATCCCTCGACACCGAACCGCTTCTCGCCTTTGAACGTGGGCTCAGGGACCGCGGGCCGGACGGCGGCCTCATCCTCCTCCAACAGCTTCACGGCTTGCCGAGGGATGTCGTGGACCCCGTCCGAGACGAACGCCCTCATTGCGGTCTGGGGCAATGAGAGGCTGACGGAGGCGAGGATGCAGCAGCTGGAGGTCGCAGGCACCGTGTTCTCCGGTAAGGCCCCCGGTCCTGCCATGTACGAGCGGGTGTCCAGAGCCCTGTCGGAGCTGGGATATGAAAGGACTCCGTCCCAGTGCAGGGAGAGGATGAAGGTAAATAAGGTTATGAGGACACACTAATGGCTGTACATGTCCACCCTCCATCATCAGAACCTTCACCTGTGTTTTTGAGCTCCAGGTGCTAGCAGGTGCTGTCATGCAGTTGATGGGGATTCAAATGAAGGTTATAGAAACGTAGGGCCGGGAGATGCTGACAGAAATCAGTGCAGTCACAGGTTGTTGACCTTACATTAAACACACTGACAACACTAGCTAATAGCCCTGTTGAAGACTCAGATACACTGACATTATATTTCATGTGTTTTCAGACCATAATATACTAAATTGTGGTGGAATATTGCAATTGATGTGTTACCTCAATGGATAATATATTTTTTTATTTGATGATCACCAATATCTTTGGTAACATTATGTTTTATTTGGAACCACATCTCTCCCTCCAAGACCCAGGCTCTGTTAGGGTGAAATGTTCACTTAAGTAAAGCTTGTATTTCATTCATTCATTCATTTATTCATTCACCTCCCTGCATGCAGACAAATTAAGTAGATGATACAAATATTTTGTACACCCATCATCAGAAAGTACAGCCATAGGTTGTGTCAGTACTCTATTTTGATGTGAGGTTTCCATGCATTTGCAACCTTATCAGCAACAGTAAGTCTGTCTTTTAAATGACATGTTTGTCAGAATGAATTGAATTGAATGTCATCAGGTTGCTAAAAATGAGGAATAACAAAATAATCATTATGTCTCGCAGGAGATTGGGTTTTCTGTCTCATAAAATTAGGGATGCATGGTAATATCAACACGTCATGGTTATCAGCCAGTAATTGCTTTAAAATGAATTGGCCAACATGCTGATAATATCGGTACATCATTAGTATCGGCCAGAATGTTTTTTTCTTATTTTGCACTAGGGCTGCCACTAACAATTATTTTCATTGTCGACTAATCTGTCGATTATTTCTTCGGTTAGTCGGCTAATCATTTCATCGAAAAATGTGTTAAAATGTTGAAAAATGTCGGTCTGTCTCGCCCAAACCCCAAAATTATATCATCTAATGTCTTGTTTCGTACTCACGCCAAAGGGCTTTAGTTCACTGTCACAGGAGAGTGTGTAAAGCTGCCACTATCTGAATGTAAGAAGCTGCAATAAGAGTATTTTGGGTACTTTTATAGTACTTTTCTATGAAAAATGACTCAAACCGATTAGGCGACTACTAAAATAGTCACTGATTGTTTGAATAGTCGATTAGTCAACTAATCGTGGCAGCCCTATTTTGCACAATGAATGAATATTATATTCATTGAAAAGTATTGTATTTCATGTTTCCATTTGTTGGTGGTGGAAGCATGCATGCATAATATGATGTTAATTCCACTACAGAAGACATTTGATGATCACTAAAATTAGGTGGGGGGAAAAAAGTGGATATATCAATATCCGTAACCGTTATAGGCCAAATTGTTATATTTCAGCATGTTGGATGTCGACAGAAAATCCAATATTGTGCATCCCTACATGATACACTCAATACCACAGACACAGTGTTTCATTCTACAGTGAAAAACTGCACCAGCTGCAATGGCAAAGCTTAACTGCTGATGCTGATGCCATTTCTTTCTTTTTTCCTTCAAATGTATGTTAACATGAGGCTGTAGCTGTAAATCATGCCATCAGAATTGTTAGTGCACACACCATCATGTTCAACTCTAACACACATAACTACGGTACTACAAAGCTGGTTATCAACTAGTTCAGTCAGCTCTGGGTTTTCTTATCGATCAAGAGCATGTTCATGTGGAAGAGGCGAGGTGTTAATTATGAGTGATATTATCAAAACCATGAATGAAGTAGGCTGCTTCATGTCATATGAGATGAAACAAAAGGGCCCAAAGTGTCTGGTACTGTGAGACAGTAAAATGTCACTGACGTGGGACGTAAACAATACTACTACTACTACTAATAATAATAATAATAACAATACATTTTATTTGTATTGCACTTTACATTTTAGCAATCTCAAAGTGCTACAGAGCAGATAAAAAACAAAACAAACAAACAAACCAAAAAACAAAAAAAGCAATTGAAACAGAATTAATACAATTTAAAAGAAGTATTAAAAATGATCAGAAACGATAAATAGTTAAAAGGAGAACCTATAAAAGACATTTAGTAGAATGCTTTTGTGAAAAGATAGGTTTTTAGGTCTCGTTTAAAAACATCAGTAGTCTGTGGGGCCTTGAGGTGGTCAGGGAGGGCGTTCCACAGCCTCGGAGCAGCAGAGGAAAAGGCCCGGTCACCCATGGTGCGGAGCTTGGTTCTGGGGGCTTGGAGGGTGTTTGTGGTTGCTGAATGGAGGGTGCGTGAGGAGGTCTGGTAAATACTCTGTAATCTTATAGCGGAAATTGTAGAAACATTTAAAATACTATCCAAAAATTCACTGGTGGCCCAAAATTTAAATTACATGAAGGTATCACTAGGCTATATGTGACATAAACATTTAGTATTTAGTGCTATTTAGTTGGATGATGATGAAACTACTCAGAATGTGTCACATAACATCCTTTAAAGAAATGCCAGACTGTTTCTGCTACTGAAGTTAAGGATGGAAAAGTAGTTAATGACTGATGAGGGCTATCTGACCAAAATATTGCATTTATAATAATAGGAGCTAATTTACAGTGTGTTTATTATTTTTATAATAAAATATTAGATCTTATTTTTCCACTTCTCATCACATAAATAAATGATTCTACAGACCTGTACCACTTTATAGGCTTCTCTTTACCTGAGTGGACTTTTGCCCATGGATAATTTTTTCTTCAGTGATCTGATCAGTCAGTGGTCGGGCAGTGACAGGCTGTGATCCGATACCTCTAACATAACCTGCTTAGGAGCAGATTAGCTGTTAAGCACAAGTTACCATGCTGATTTATCCTGATAAAAAGAGAACCAGTGTCCTGATTACTGAAAACCCAGAGTAAACCCTGAAGTTGCCATGCTAACTCCAAATCCTGCTTCATAGTACAGCCTCTGGTGTTGTGAACAGGTTCAGATTTGACAAACAGCACCAAGGTGCTGTGATAATACTGTAGGTGCTAAGAGCCGATACCGCACTGCTGTTCTCTTTGTGTCTAAAGGACATGGCAGCTGAAGAAAGGTCCTTCTTCACTCAGAAATGTGTTTTGCATCTTGTTCCTGTGACATCTGAGCTATGCAAGCTGTGGTCTGGTTTTGCACATCTGCTGTAGAGAGTATGCTAACTTAATCAAACTTTGGTTTGGTAGTCTGACCACTACTAAATCAAATCAAATCAAATGAGAAATAGAGTAAAAGAAGGCATCTAAAACCACTGGCCACTCTACCATCCTATTCCTCAATTTCTGAAGTTCGGATTCAACAAAGGGCTGTGAATATTGTCAGAGATTCTCTCCCAGCTGCTTCTCTCTTTGAGGAAATGTCCTTTGAGAGGAGGTTCAGACAACTCTGTTTCAAGTCTGAGCAGTTTAAAAGAAACACATTCCTTCAGGCAATTCGACTCTTGAATGGTAAACTAGAACTCCAAGATTCAATTTTTTTTTTGGTTTATTATAGTCTTTGTAATTTTTCATGGTGTTTTACCATGTTGAAGTTATTTGACTTATGGATTGCAAAAATCTCTTGTACTTTAAAGGTTCTGTATGTGACAATTAGAGCATTAATAAAACAGCAAACCACTATTTGCTACTGTATGTGAAGATATGGTGGAGTAATGACGCCTAGAGCAGAGAATGAAGTCTATCTCCCTTGGTGGAGTATCATCCATGTTTCTCTTTGGTTTGTTGTGTTAAGCCAATTCGGTCACGCATGCATGTTTGTTCATGTATGTGGCACTGGTGAGCTCATTATCACTGCTTTGCATTGTGCTCATACAGTATACTGCTGATAACATGATGGTGCTTTCATGGAAGCGTAGCACCCACTCCTGGGTCCCCCTGGCTAACACCATTAGCTCTGTCAGCACTGATGCCGTTGCACTGTTTATGGCATCAGCACTGTTAGCCGCCAGCTAAGCCACCTCCATGTTGAGAACTGTGCCAGTACCTGCTCTGCGTAATACGGTCAGTCTTAGTCAGATTGGTGCATCCCAACTTTTATTGCAGTCACCATACTGTAGAACAGTCCCAACAGAGTTTACAGTTACTAGAACAACAGCTGAGTGAATTCTTTATTTATCCTACCACCACATACAGACGCTGCGGCGCTGCTACAGCCGTGTGAAGGAGCATGGCATTGGCAAAAGGAAGAGCAGCTACACTATAGAGCAGCTGGAGAAGGTGTTTGGTCAGGGAGGCTGGGACTCCCAGAGTTGCGCCCCGGTCCTGATCAACAGCAGTGGGCTGTATCAGGAGATGGAGTCTGATGGCAGCACCATGGAAGACTTCTCCCAGGAGGACTGGTGCAACCAGGTGCTGGACTCGGCCTTCCAGGAGGGAGACATGGAGACTGGTGAGTGTGTGTTAGTAAGGAGGGCACAGATAGCAATGACAGACACGAAACAGTGGGTTTAGACTAACATGTTTGTTTTTTTTCTCCAGAAGAAATCCAGGTGCCTAAAAACAGAGCGCTACAGATTCAAATAGAGCTGTCAGAACAAACCCAGTAAGTGAACTAAAACCAACGCTGACTTCACTTTATCTTTATAAAATGAATATGTTTGATATAAAGCTTTTTGTTGTAAGTGCTGAATTAGCCTAATGATGCTTGAAAATTAGGGATGCACGATATATTTCAGGCCAATAGATTATAGGCAGATAATGGGAAATTTAAGGAGAGCAAGTGCAGCATGCTAACTAGAGAGCCAACATGATGTCACCAGTGTGGATGTTTTTCACAGATTTAGAGGAAGACAGCACGATTGTGCCAGGGGTCTGATCCTTGGTTATATTCAGCGCTGAAAAACAGCGGTTAGCTCGGGCTAGCACAGCAAAAGTTACCCATTTTAGATAATAATAAAAAAAACACCTGTAAAATCGAAATTTGGCAGGTCAGTATTGATATAATGGCTGGCCATCACAAATAAATCAATGTATGGGAAACACAAAGCTTTTGTCTTTGTTTTGAGAGATGCACTTACTTTAATTACTTGTGCATAACACGTTGACATGTCTGATTTGACAGAATATGTCAAAGCATTTAATTTGAAATCTTGGTCAAAATGCTGTATAAAAGACAAAGTATGTTTGTCAAGTTTTTTTATGTACTTTGCAAAAAAGAAAAAAAATTGAGAGATTAAAGACTGTTTTTGTTGTGTTAGCAATAGTAATGTCAGTTATACCCCCTGTCCACCAAAATTAGCACAGGTATACAGTTTTTTTTAAAAATATTGTTAAATTTGCTAATAAAAGGCTATAGACTAGTGCAGACTAATTTGGAATGATGTTTGATCACTGCTTGTGCGGAGATGGATAGTATTTTATAGTGGCGTGTCACTGCATCGTGCTGGTAAAGGGTATTAGATTAGCGCATTGACCTGGGTTGTTGTATTTCCATCAATGCCAATCATAGCCAGAACCAATAAATACCATAGACTGTATATATAAAGATGGATGACATAACAGTTCCCCAGAAGTGAAGCAAAAACATCTGGATCAACCCCTGGTGGCTGGCTGCAGTAGAGGTCATAAAGCCCACCTTCTCCATGTTAGTGGATGGGACATAGGCCAAACTAAAAACTCAAAGTACACATCAAATAAATTTTTCTCAAAGATGGATTTAAGGCAGTTTTTGTCACGCTGCTGTATGTTCAAGTGTTTTTTTTGTTTAATAAGTTTGGTTTTAATTAGTTGTTTAAAGCTATAAAACTGGGCTTTTACAACATGATTGACAACTGTGTGAGCCAATCCGTGGGCTCTCATTCAGGGGGGCTGCTTGCAATTGGTCAGATGGATGTATGCGCGGCAAACTTGCTACTGGCGGAGATCACTACTGCTTAGACTCTTTCTCTGAACAACTTTACCAGAGCAAGATGGCAGCGGTCGTATCCGAGATTTTTTAGCTTCACTTCTGTTGAGTGGGGGTAAGTGGAGATATGTTGTCCATCTTTATATACAGTCTGTTATTAATACCCGTGACTACTGCAAAGTCATTTGACCCAGATGTGAATGCCAATTGTAACCTTTCACATTAAATTGAAAAGTCAGATGCTGGCAGATGTTTTTGTGCAGTGGAAAAGCGGCTTTAGATATGGTTAGGTCAGGGCTATAGAAAATTAAATCATCCACCTTTGCTCACTACATCTTAGCCTTTCTTACCCTCAGTCTTGCATTAACTACAGATTAGGAACTTCTATTTAAAATACACAACTGTGAAATGATTGGGTTATCTTATTGGTATCAGCCATGAGAAGTAGGTAATTATTGGTTATTAGTATCGGCTGAAAAAAATCCATATTGTGCATCCCTATATAAAAGCCCACACTATGTGTCTGACATTACTCTGAATGGAATGTACTCCAGTGTTTGTTTAGTTTGTCATTATTATGTATCTTGGGTTCTCTGCAGAAAAAGGGACATGATGCAGACTGTGATGCGTATCCTTGAGTCAGTGCAGCTGAAATGGGAGCACTTCCAAACATGGACTGAGTTCTCACGGCTGCACCTCTCCAACAAACTAGCCATCTTTGGCGTGGGCTACAACACACGCTGGCGCGAGGACGTGCGTTATCATTACGCCGAAATCAGCTCGCAGGTGCCTCTGGGCAAGAGGCTTCGTGAGTACTTCAACCCAGAAAAGCCAGAGGGTCGCATTATTATGACCAAAGTTCAGAAGATGAACTGGAAGAATGTTTACTACAAGTTCCTGGACATTACTATCAGCGAGGCGCGTTGCTTGGAGCTGCACATGGAGGTGGACTGGATCCCTGTATCCCAGTCCAGGCCAGCAGGCTGCAGCAAAGGCACATCCCACTACCTCCTGCCTGGGGAAATCCCCAAGGCGTATGGACTCTACGCTATTGGCTACGAGGCAGTGTCGTCATCCTCTCATGACACCACTCACACCTCTGCACAGGGTGATGGTGAAGACCATAGCTTACCTCAGTGCGAGTCAGAGAATGGGGAACAAAGTCAGGCTGATGGAGATGGTGCAGAGACATGTGACAGGACTGGGGCTAAAGTCACTTACTGCTACCTAGGCATAGCTGAGGATAGGACCATACAGCAGAGTCTCTTCCAGCACTTCCAGGGCTCTGGCAAACACCATGTCCACGGGGAACCCTCTGCTGTGACGCGTTTCCTGCAGGAGAACTGCCGCGGTGCTGTCACAAATCAGAACGGTGAGGGAGGTGAAGACTCAGCTCAGTGTTATGCCATTTACATTAAATTCATTGAGGTGGAGCTGGACTTCCTCTCAGCAGGCTCCCTGGTGGAGTGCCTTGAAACTGCTATCGGTTGTTCCTTGAAATTCAACAACAGAGAAACATTGTAACTACACTCAGTGTTTCAGATTTGTATTGACTAATGATATAATTAACAAGTGTTACAGCCAGCAAGGCAACAAGAAAGGTGACCAATTCTCTCTGTTATAAAGCATGGATGTGTGCAAGAATCTGGTATATTTTTGCAGCCTTTTCAGCTCTATTGAACTGATTTTTCATTAGACCCTTGTTAAGTCTTAAAAGAACGATGATGCACAATATGACAAATGTATTGTGTAGAAAAATTGGAACATTAGCTTAAGTATCGCAGAGCTGCAACATCCAAGAAACATGTACTTATTATTTAATGCTAATGTGCACTACAAAGGTTTTTGCTGCTTGTTTAGTGTAGATAAATATTGCCTCATCAGGGAGCGTGGGGTTGGCAAGGTGACTACTGCAGTATGCATCTGTCTACCTCAGTAGGATGTAGCAAACAAGGCAGCGAGGGGACCATAAGAGTGTATTCATTGTAAAACTGCCTTTACTTTGACTGTTGAGGTCTGGACCTGAATTCACAAAGCATCGAAGAGTAACGGCTGATTTTTGAATTATGTTTTGCACATGTAACTGGGCTGCAGCTAGAGATGCTTCCATGCAAACTAGGGAGACAAAGCAAAGAACTAGTATTGGTCAATTCGGAGATCACCTGTTTATCCAGCAGTGTGAACACTGCACACACAAACCTGACCAAAGGTTGGGTGTGGTTCCACTCCATTTTAACTTAGCACACTATAGGGGCACCTATATCAATGGCTCTGTGCAGCAAGTAAACAAAATAAGCATGGTAAATAATATAGACTAGTGGTGCAATGGCTCAATAAATTTACGGCTCGATTCGATACACTACAGTGGTCACAGTTCGGTTAAATGTATGAAAACTAACACAGTTTGGGCTTTTGTTGTCTTTGTACAAAGCAGGAATCACTGGCTGACAAGGGCTCATTAAAGTCTGGTTAAGAGCTCTCAGAGCTCTTTCAGTCTAATAAATACATGAATAAATAAATGCCACAGTCATATCAACACAAGCTGAACAGCCATCGTACCTTTAAGTCGTTATGGCTGAATCATGTACCTGGCCTGCCAGCAGTTACAGCTCACTGCTGTGGGTTTGCGCTTTGTGCTAATGTTAGCTGCTGTTAGCTGCTGAACAAGAGACAATAACTACACAGTGTCTCTCATTCCCTGGTTCAGGGGTGTTTGTGCTGCTGGCTTAGCTGCTAAAGAGAGTCTGTTGCTGCACAGCAGCATGTTCTTTGGCTCAGGGGTTGTTTGTTATTGTACTACTGTGTTAGCTGCTAAGGGGAGTCTGTAGCTGTGCGGTGGCTTGTTCTTTGGCTCAGTGTGTTTTATCCACCACTCTCTCTCACCATCGTCCTTACAATTTTACAGCAAAACTTAAGTGGCTTTGAACACCAGACCTGTATCGAAGGTTCTTCTGTTGCTGGTCTGGTAATGGTGATTCTAACCATATTGCAACGAGCTACCCTGGCGTAGCTGCCACCCAGTTTGTCTCACTGGAGTAGAATGTTCTGGGAGAGACAGACAGCATGTTGCCTGTCCTGTGTGCTGCCTTGTTAAGTGCAGTGGCACTGAGAACATTCAATGAAACACTGTTTAAGCTGTATATTTTATTTTCCAGATGTAATAGGATAGTTTAATTTAGCACTCAAATTGTAATGTGTACCGAACAGAAAGCCTCATAGCAGGGGCGCCAGTGGCTTAGTGGTAGAGCAGGCGCCCCGTGTACAAGGCTGTTGCCGCAGCGGCCCGGGTTCGACTCCGGCCTGTGGCCCCTTGCTGCATGTCACTCCCTCTCTCTCTCCCCCCCTTCACACTTGTCTGTCCTATACATTAAAGGCTAAAAAGCCCAAAAAAAAATCTTAAAAAAAAAAAAAAAGAAAGCCTCGTAGCAAACACTTTGAATATGCATATTGTTACACTCCTGATACAGACACATGAAAACGTCTTTCACACTTGAAAAGGTTCTGTAGTGTTCTTGAAACACTTACAAGCTGCAAAAAGATGAAATTAAACTTAATCATAGCATCTCTACCACCTGCTGCTGTTTGGTTATCAGCTGATAGAGATTCGGTGTCATGCTTACCACCTGCACACCATGTAACCGAGGTTCCCACCATTGCCCCACGACTAAATGAAGTGTACTTTTTAAGCTGTCCCATTATCTGTTCAGCCTTCTTGCTGACTTTGTTGCATAGTCTTTTGAAGCTCTATACAAAACATACAAAATCTTCCCTAGGTTGGTGGTATTCAGAGCACAAGAAAATTCGGTTAACAACATTGAGTCTTGTTGCACCACCATACCATCTCTTGCATTGTTGCCTCACAGCAAGAAGATTCCTGGTTGCATGTCGGTGAAGATGCAACCAGGGCCTTGCTTGAGCAAGTCCAGTTGCCTACAATATAGCACTTATGAAGGTTCCTGGTCTGAACCCAGGGTGGGGGGGTTTGAACCCTGGAGTGGGGGAGCCCTTTAGTGTGAAGTTTGTATGTTCTCCCCGTGTCAGCATGGGTTTTCTCCGGGTACTCCGGCTTCCGCCCACAGTCCCAAGACATGCAGGCTAAGTTAATTGGTGACTCTAAATTGTTCATAAGTATGAATGTAAGCGTGAATGCTTGTCTGTCTCTATATGTCAACCCTGTGATAGCCTGGTAATCTGTCCAGGGCGTAGCCCGCCTCTCGTCCACTGTCAGCTGGGATAGGCTTCAGCTCCTGCGTGACCGCTAACAGGATAAACAGTTATGGAAAATGAATGAATGAACAAACATTGAGTCTTGTCTTGGCTAGAAATTCTGAAATACTGCCAGATCCGTGCAGATATTAATTTGTGTTTTTGTGCCATGGTATCTGCCAAAATAGAAATTCCTGATTTTACACTGGAGTCTAAGTATACCGTAACCCATATGTATTGGTGATCAGTACTTGGAGCATCTTTAGCTGCAGCTGTGGGGCTGTGGGTTATCAGTTGACCATTACAGAAGCTGTGTTGACCTCCCACATACTGGCGTTTTAAATGCACCACTCTTGCAGTTGACACACAATCATGCTTACAGGTGTAAACCAGGCCTACAAGCACTGATCTATGACTTCAAGCCAGGTTAAGACATTAAGCTGCAGGGGATAGCTCATCCTTGACCAATAATTAAACTGAATTCTTATGAACATGATTCCTGAGGTTATGTGCAATGTGCCAGGAGAGACTGTGTAGAGAAGAATCAAACAGTGAATAAGTCCATATTGAATCTATGTATATGAAAGCTACCTTATATATCTATAATATATATTTAAAAATATTGATGTTCTTGAGCATTCCGGCTTTTGCAAACTTGCAATGTTTATTTGTTTGGGTATACAGTATATAAAAATAAATATGATATTTTATATTTTATTGGTTGACACATGTCTTGTATGTGATTGTTTTGAAGTCACCGTCTTGTATGTTTACATGTTTGAAAAACAATAAATGGGGCACTCACTGTCATTTGCCACACAGTGAAAATGGACTTGCATGTGTTTTACTGGCTTAAGTACAGTACTGTACCTAGACACTGTCAGATGTTACATGTGCCTTCAGAAAATTCAGAAAAATTATTTGCAGAAGAATCATGCTGTCCTCAGTAATGTTAACTACCAGAATGTGTATATTAAACTTTAAAAGTGTAGTGGTGCTTCATCGGTGTACAGGTTCAAGTTAATGGACTGTGTAGAAATGTAGAAATTATGTTTTATGTCTGAAAAACGCAGAGGACCATGGCTAAATAATCACCTCTTTTGGTGTATTTTTGGTTGATTTCATTTACAGTAGGCTGAGAAATCCCTGACTTTCCTGTGGTTCCACCAGCATGGCAAAATTTGTGGTTTTGATTGAAATGACTCGACAACTATTGGATGGATTGCCATGAAAGGTGGTGCAGATGTTAAAGGGTGCCTTCACACCTGTAGTCGGTTTCATTTTGTCGCTCCAGAAGGAATAAAGGATGCATTGTTGCATTTTAGTTTTGGTTTAGTTCCTGTTCATACTGACTTTGTTGCAAACAAACCAAGAGGAGTAAACATGTTCTAGCGACTGATGGGTAACTCGTTGATTGGACAGTTTTGGTGTGTGTCATCCTGCATCATCAGGACCCACGTGGGGAAATCAAATTCTGGTGACTGACAGAAGTTTATGTAGCAGCACTGTAATGCTTCTAAAGTGTTTATATTTATGTTCTTTGGTTTCACAAAGAGCTCAAAGAGAAATAACTGATGGTAAGCATCAATAGGAGGCTATTATTAGACTGCATATCAAAGGCATGTTATGAATAATAACTAACATAGAGACAGGATGAAAAGAAGGCATCTTGTGTTATCACTGTCACATACTTTAATAGATATTATTAACAGACAAAGTAATCAGTCAGATACAATGCTAGCAGTTTTAACAGCTTTTTAATCAGGGAAAAAAGCCACACTGATGCATATGTGTTACTATGGTTTCATGTATCCATTATGAGATTGTGGACAGATTTAACAATCAGCAGATGGATTTATTATTGATTTAGCTACTGCTGTAATCACATCTCTGCTATCATAAAATCCTGTAGTTTGTTAGTTTTCTTCACAAATGGACTGCACCAGAGTCTGTTTAGAAGCGGACTGAGACTCACCTTTTCAAGTGGTCTTGATTTGGATGTTTGATCCACACCAGGTTTCGATTGATGGCTTTCACACCACTCCAAATGAACAGCGCTAACCGCGCAAACGGACCTAAGTTCGTTTTAACCGAACCAAACAGGTTAGATATGAAAGCACCCTAAGATGAATCATAATCACTTTGATGATCCTCTGATTTTTCAAGATTCAAGGTTCGTTTGTCATTATATAACACTGGGTTGCACTATGAAATGGAGCTGTAGTCCCTTTTTTACCTTACAGAAGGAAAACAACAAAACAAAAGAACATCTTTTTTTTTATGGTGGAGTATGGAGGATGAGTTGGCAAACTAGCAGCCTGAGGAGAGAAGCTGCTCTGTAATCTAGTGGTACTGCAGCGGATACTACTGTATGGCTTGCCTGATGGCAGCTGGGTGAACAGGCTGTGGCTGAGATGGGTATTGTCTATTAGTATCGTTTGGGCTCTGCAAGCACCTCACCTTACTGTGTTGTTCTCTGAGTTCCCCTTTTTTCATCTAGCACCGTCATCAGGTCACGCTGTTTGTTGTTTATGACCAAATACCTGCAAAAGTAATGTCCCATCAGCCATAGCTGTACTTTGTGTTTAGTGCTAATAATCAAATGTTAGCATGTTGACATGATTAACTAAAATAGTAAACATGGTAAACATTATACCTCTCAAAGGTAGAGGAAGTTCTACTGTATATGTGGAAAAAAAAGTTGTACTAGTGGCACAAGGGGAGGCAACACATTCTCATTACAAAGTTGTCACATTTCACTTCTTTGTCAGTCGCCTTTTGACGTCTACATATACAGTAACGCACTAGGTATCCTTCTGTGTCTGCTGTTGATGTTCCAGGATGCCACAACCAACGGCAGGATGTAAACAAAAGCACATACTTAGGTTTAGGAAAAAAACATCATGATGTGGCTCGACATTCATAACGAAAGCGAACACCGGCCTCCAGGGTGAAAGTAAATATTATATATTATATATAATATATAATATATATAAAAAAGATATTATAAGCCTCAAAAATAAAAAGATATGAATCAATAAAAAGAAAATAAATCAATGAAGAAACATAAGAATAAACAAAAGAAATAAATTAAGGTAAAAACTAACAATCAAAACTTAAATTAAAAAGCCAGATTAGACGATAGGACTAAAAACAGAAAGCACTCTTACCAGGACTTTTATGGGAATCATAAGGGACATCTAAAAGTAAAGCAGTGGAGGACTTGAGTGATCTGGTTGGAATATAAAATGAAAGAAAATCTCTGATGTACATAGGGGGGAGGTCATTTAAAGCTTTATAAACAAGGAAAAGAACTTTAAAGTCAATTCTAAAAGATACAGGTAGCCAGTGTAGTGACTTATGCAGTGGGAATATGATCCATTTCTCTTCTTTTACTCAACACTAGCTGGTATCGCTGTAGTTTTCTTTCGGGTCATCAGGTGAAAAGGGAATTGCAATAGTCTAAACATCTGGTAACGAAAGCATTAGTCAGTCTTTGAGCATCTTTCTGGATTAGAAAAGGTTTAATATAAGTAATGATCCAAAGATGCAAAAGGGATGTTTTAATGACCTTGTTAAAATTTAAATGTGTTTGCAAAGGCCATCAAACACTGTGTGCAGTTTTTCTCTTGATGCTTTGGGTCCAGTTGAAAGAATCTCAGTTTTTTTTTTGTCATTAAGCTTTCAAAAGTTTTTACCGTAGACTGTAAAAATAATGGACAAAGATACTGTGAAGTCACCCATTGGTTTGTGGACTTTGGAGCCAGAAGTGACCAAATTTTGATGAGAGGCTTGAGCTGTGGAGGCCCACCATTAAATATGTGAAACTTCAGGTCCCAATGAAATGGCAAATAGGTGAGTTATACAAAAATTCACCTCCACACAGTTGACATTGATGTTGCAATTAGCTATAGAGAACAAAGCTGTTTTTTGTACCAGGCTGTTATTTCAGGGGTAAAGTTGAACATTTTAACTACGGCGATTTACTCTGCTGTGGAGCCAGCCTCAAGTGGCCATTTAATGAACTGCAGTTTTTGGGTCTTGGGCATTGGTTTCATTTTTCATCCTTGGAGGTTGCTGCTTGGTTTTTTAGTTTATAACGCTACCAGACGGCGTCAGTTTGAAACACCGCCAGTAACAACCCAATATGAATTGTTGGACAGTCTCTATAGGGCGGGTGGGGGTAAAGGTGAATGGATCCATCAGACCCCAGACTTTTTACTGGGAGGCTGTGGTAAACTTCCTACGTGAATGTTGAGCCAAACCATGGTGTTTTTTTCTAGACTTAACCACGTGCTGTTGTTACACAAGGAAATAAATGTAAATATGAGGTGTTTTTATAAGACGGTGTGCATCAAATGAGCAGAAACTCTATATTTCCTGTGAAAAGCGTCTTGTCCAAAGACACAATGCCTGTAACAAGCATAAATTTGCTAGCTGACCCAGAACGTCAACAGCAGACACAGGAGGATACCTAGTGCATATTATGTAGATGTGAAAGTTCACTACAAAAAGGCGATAATTGATGACGTGGGATGAGAATATGCTGGAATACCATTCAATACCATGAGCCTGCTATACATTAGCACCCAGGCTGACAGAAATCTGTCTGTCAGTCATTTAAATATGACTGAAACCATGCTAAAATACTGCCAGAGAGACCAACCCATTTCTTAAGTCTGTCTATTAGAATAGTGTGGTAGACTATAGTGAGGGACCCTTGGTGGTCCCTAATATCGGCTGATTGACAGATCAGCTGATAAAGACCGTCACAACCACCACCAAGTGACACTTCTTAACACTGGGGGGTTAAACGAAAAAGTGCCTCTAGCTGTTATTTTTTGCGAGTCAGTGTGAATTAAATATTAGCTTAGCTAAATATAACATTGATGTAGTGAGTAAAGGAGGTGAGATGAGGATGTCATTTTAGAGTTTGAGCTAGAGTTAATGTTACATAATACTAAGGAAGAAGATTATTGCGTGATACATCACTATTGATATGGACTGACAGTGCATATTTGAGACATCTAAACAATAGACTAAATCATTACTATAAAAAAAATAATAAAATGTAAACAAAAACAATAACTTATGGGTGAATCTTTTTTAGGCTTTGTGATTCTGTGACTACACCTGTTTATAATATGTTACAGCTCAGCTGATTTTGCATTGATGGTGAAGGGAGAGGGAGCCTGGAGGACCATTTAAAACACAGGGTAAGTCATTTTGAAAAAATGAAACATACTAAGGGAATTATTCTAAATACCAAATGTGTTATACTATTGTATTATCCAAGTTATAGTTAGGCAAGTACGATATTAGATATGTAATGTTGTTAGTGTATATTTTGCAGTGTTGCACAAGTTACTCTCAAAATGTAATATATTACATAATAATAGTTTATTACAGTTCATTTCAAATCCAGTGCTGCACAGGTCTGACCCATTCATGCATTCATATTCAGTGGTTACTACTTTGTATCAAAATCCCCTGCTTATATTAATAATAGTGTGATGATATAGAACAATTATATAATCTAGACCTTTTAAAATAAATTAATATCCTTGGACACAGAGAGGCTCAGGCAGAGGATCAAACTCTGATAATCATGAGATATGGATAAATATTTGTTGGCCTATGATATGAAACACAATAAACAAATATTGAGGTTAGCACAACAAACGGAATGGCGTGCGAGTCAATCACTATGATGAGCTCAAATTAATACACCGAAGCTGGAAGACCACCTGCCAGTTCCTGGTGTGCTGGTCAGCTACAACATGAACCGGAGAGAGTTATGCATAAGAACAGGACTGTGTGCTAGCGTTGCTCTGCAGTTGTAGGAGATGTGAATGGAAACACATCCAACATATACTAACATCACCCAGATGTGCCGATCACCGGGACAAAATAAAAAACAAACCAGATGCCAGCTCTTTGTCCCTGCTGCTTTCAGGTCGCCTTAGGACACAAAAGCAGAAGGGCATGTGTTGCAGACATTGCAGGTCTATCAATGGAAACACAGTGAACATGATAACACATAGTACGGCATGATCCAGATGTGCTGGTTACAGGCACCCCTCTATAATGTAGCATAAAATGATATCACAACACATGACAACCGTTGGATGTTATTTTTTTTCTGGTGGCACACTGGCGTGAGTGGGGCGATGTGGATCAGTGTGGATGAGTGAAACAATACAGTTTATTTTGGGTGGTAACGTGTTACCAGACATTGTAAATGTAATGATATAACCTGAAATCCTATTGTAATGCATTATATTACTTTGTTACTGCCACAGCATAATAAAGTAATTTATTACACGGTAAATGCTGTATTCTGATTGGTCAGTCATGGCATTCGTTGCTATGTAGCCCAGCGTTGCTAGGGACGCTGTCTTGCAACACTGCAGCTGTCAAACAACTTCGGAGGGAAAAAACAAACAGAAATGGCTGATTTTAACATTTCTTTTAACTTATTTGGAGAGTAGCTACAAGGATTTTGAGGAATGGGATGCCGCTGAAGAAAAAGAAATGGAGAAGGAAAGAAAAAAATCAAGCGAAAAACGGCACAAGGAACTGACACCTGAAGAGCTTCAAGTGATAGAGGAGGAGAAAGATGAGATAAATACAAAAAAGACAAGAAAATGGTGTACTGTACTATACTGTACAGTACTACTACTATACTGACGGACTTTCTCTGCCAAAAACAAAAGAACACGGATTTGAATACACACTCGGCAGTCATGCTTAATGACATTTTACGCGAGTTTTATGCCTCGGTTCAGTCCACTAAGCCTGGGTGAGTACAAAACTTTCACCAAAAGTTGTCGAATCCGGTCGGTTTTAATGCACTTCGCGGAGGCAGACAACATTATTTATTAAATTAGCCGTGTAATAAGCAGGATAATGTGCGTGTCGGGGTTCTATTCCCCTGTCGGGAGTTATTTTCCCATTATAAAACGGAAAGGTGAAATCCTGCAATCTGATTGGTTGTTAACTGTGACATAATGAGCGTGTACCACAGCTACTATTCTAAAGCCTTATCACAGCATATCATTCCGCGTCAGGGAAACAACAATGTATCCATGACAACAACCGTTACAGCAGGTAGCAAAAAGTAGCTGGTTTTTACGTTTATTTTTTGACAGCATTAACAATTAACAATTAAGCATGTTCACGATTAACTTTGATCTCCGGGGAGGGCTAACGATGGATGAATGGATTGAGGAGTGCCTGTCTCTGAAAAAAAAAAAGCCGAGCAAAAGACGACATGCAGAGCTGACATCTGGAGAGGTTGACCAACTGGAGAAGGAGAGAAGCGAGGCCAATACAGTTAATACAATACAGTTACTGCCAAGTGGGCAGTGAAGTGCTTTGAAGACTGGTGCCAAGATAAAGGTGCGGCCGTAGACTTTCAGACAGTGTCTAAACAACAATTCAATGACATTTTAAGAGAATTTTATGGCACTGTCAGAAACTGCAAAAGTGAACTACACAGATTGAGCAGCTACATCGGTCTCAACAGATACGTTAACGACCCCCCACTCAGCCTCTCCTGGTGCCTCCTCAAAGACACAGAGTTCACAACGTCTAATAATGTGTTCACTGGCGTTGTGAAAATGTTGAGGAAGAAAGGACTTGACACTACAGTACATCACACATCAATTACAGATGCTGACTTCAACGCCATAAAGCGGGTCCTGAATCCAAACACTCCAGTGGGCTTGGTTAATAAAGTTTGATTTGATACGCAGCTGCACTTTGGGTGCAGAGGAAATGAAGGAAATTGTTGGCTCAAACCCTCGTCATTTATAATCAAAGTGGATGAAAACGGTTTGAAATATACAACGCTGACGTTCAACGGGCATACTAAAAACCACAACGACCCACAAGGAAGGAACAGAGAGAGCACAAGGTGATTTATGTACGAACTGCCTGGTGATCCTCTCTGCCCTGTGTCCTCGTTGGCAAAGTACCTCTCCCTCCTGCCTCCTGACGCACCAGCATTTTATCTACATCCAAGAAAAAATGTGAACTGCGAGTTTGACAAAGTTTGGTAAGTGTATCATGCGTAGTGCATATTTAGATGAAAGGTAAATTTATATGACAACTAAAATATGTGTGGTAACATTCAGGTTTACACAAGAGCCGATGGGCGTTAATCACCTCGCCACAATGTTGCCCCGACTCTGCAAGCAAGCTGGCACACAGCAGAGACACACCAACCACTGCCTCTGCAGCACCACCATACAAAAGCTGTCTGATGCAGGCCTCGACACCAGACAGATCATGACTGTGAGCGGTCACAAATGTGAAACGTCTCTACAGAGCTACTGGAGACCAAATCAGGAAGACCGCAGAAAGTGGAGCAACATCCTCGCCACACACACACACTACACAACTGCTCCACCTGAAAGTACAAGTGGTCTACCTGACACTACACAGTTTTTTAGTGGATGCACAATCCACGGAAATATTGAAATTAATGTAAATAAAATCTAAGTCTAATGTTATGGAGTAAAAACTACAGAAATGAATGTAAATAAACTGTAAGTCTAATGTTATGGAGTAAAAGCTGTAATTTTTCATTTATTTATTTATTTATTTATTTATTTGAAAAGGTTAAAATATTTATTTATTTATAATAGGCTATGTATTTCTCATTGAATAAAAACTACATTAAATTGATTGTGTATTCCTCTTCAGTATTGTCATTATTGTCAGAGAAGCAACTATGTTTCCATGACAACAACCAACTGTTACAGTACATAGCAAAACTTAGCGGTGGTGTTTTGACGACATTAACAAGTAGACTAAATTAGTTGAATTCACATGTTAAAGGTTAACTTTCACCTCCAGGGAGGGTTGACAACGGTAGAGTGGACTGAACAGTGACTTTCTCCTGAGAAAAAGCCGAGGAAAAGACGACATACAGAGCTAACGTCAGGAGAGGTGGGACTATTTTTTTCCACAGTGGGGCTATTTTTATTGGGTAATATGTATTTCTGATTAAATAAAAACTACATGAAATAGATTGTGTATTCCTTTTTCATATTTCCATTATTGGTAACTGTTTTATAAAAGCATTTCGCGTCGGGCCGAAGAACACCCCTCAGCTGTGGTATAATGAGCGTATACCACGGCCTGTCGTGATGTATTGCTTAAACCGGCTCATTATACATTATCCCTTACGTATTGCGTTACATTTATAATGTGTTACCCCCAACACTGTAAATTAGTAACCTACCGTAGGAGCACTGGGTGGTGGAGGAACAGTGATGCTGCAGGACTGTGTGATAGAGGATGTTCCAAATCAGTGCTGAGTGGACCTTGGTGAGACTTAAGACTTAACAAGTTATGTTTCAAATAGTTCCAGCGACAATGAATCACACTTAATATGTACTGCACTGCATTTAGTGTTAGTTACACAAGTAACTATA
Organism: Epinephelus fuscoguttatus; assembly: GCF_011397635.1. Lineage (NCBI taxonomy): Eukaryota > Metazoa > Chordata > Actinopteri > Perciformes > Serranidae > Epinephelus > Epinephelus fuscoguttatus. The sequence goes on along the minus strand of NC_064763.1, from coordinate 5,387,908 downwards.
CTAACTAATGCACTGCATATTACTAGTTAACTTCATTTGAAAGTAATGTTACTTTGCAATATGTCTATTCTGCAGCTCTGCACTAGGTAAAATGCTTCCCTTGTCACTGTCACCAGCCGTCCAATCACAGTGGAGAAGGGGTGGGACAAACACAGCAAAGACCCAATCACCACAGAGGACAAATACAAGTGCTGAACATCAACAGCTGTCATTTTTCAATTGGGTAAAGAAACCTTTGGCGACCACACGGCCTTATTAAAGTGATGACCACACAATTAACCAACTGGCCAGAGGTTTACAGCCCTATTAGTAATGTCCCTGTTTTAACTGCAGGGCTGCCAGCACTTACTCATTGACTGTGAGACTCATGGAATTGACTCTTCACATTTTGCACACCACATGTCCCTTTTCTCACACAGTGAAAAACAAATTTCTAACAGATAGTTAGGCCTAACTGCATGTGCATGTAAATGTCTAAAAACAGTTGGGACTGATTATCACACTTACATCATGGTGATTTCTTTAACAAGTAATTAACGATACATCATGTTTTAGGTATCCATCCTGTCAGTCCTCAGAATCAGCAGCTGTCAGTACTTTCTCTGCACAGAGTTTGTTTTCATCTCTTGACCTCCACAAGTAGATAGTTAGTTGCTGCTCTGTGCGCCCAGGGGATATATTATATATAGGGGAAATATATAGGGATATATGTTTTTATTTTGACTAAGCGGTGGGGCATACAAATTTAAATGGCTGTATTTTGATTACTTTTCAAAATTAAAAAAATCGCCAAATCTACACCATTAATCACAACCAGGGTCTGTAAAAACAGAAATTATCACTGGATTTTCATGTTTCTGATGGTCCTTGGTCAAAGAATGTGAAAGCTTCTGTCAGAGGACAAATATAACCAAATCTGAGATTTAAATAGTGACGTTTCATCAAAAATAACTTATTACTATGTGTCATTTAAAATGTGGCCAAAAATAAACCGTTTGCACCAGCTAACCAGCATGAATGACAAGAGTAAAAACCTGAGGCTTTTTTCATGTCTCAGGAGAAGTCATACCCCAACCACCCCTCTCCTCTGATAAGCAAAGAACAGTCCCTTAAAGGTGCTCTGTCCCGCCCTGCACCAGGGCGGGACACAGCTCTCTAAACACAGCTGGGGCTGAGTGAGTGGCTGCTAATGCTGCTGGGGCACCAACGTACACTGTCATGTTTTTACCCAACAATCAGAGTGCAAGAAAGAAAGAAAGAAAGCATTGTAACTGCCTTTCCTGAGTATATATTTTGGGGAAAAACCTATTTTGAATGCATAGACCACTGTGTGATTGTGTTGTGTATTGTGTGTGTGATTCATTGTAGTTGATGTAACTGCAGTAGCTGTGTGTGGAGACCTAGAATATGTAATTCTCCCATGTGGCCAGGAGATGGCCATAGATAGCTTTTTCTGAAAATTCCCACATGGTAGGAATTACTTTAGTTACTTTCCATTAATTTACTTCAATTAAATCAGATCTTTTGCTTTAGAAGGCATGAATACCTCATTAAATAAGAAATAAAACAGGGTGACAGATGTGGAGAGCTTACTAATAATTCAAAGGTGCCTCTGAGGGAGGCAAACCCACAACCGACACAGTGTGTGGCTGTGATGTATGTGCAGAGACACAATGCCACTGACCTTTTAAAAACTAGCCTTTAGAACTGGAACAAATATCTGTTTTCCCCAGACATCCAGGAACAGTATCATAAGACTTTAACTTGAACAAATATGTGACATTTTAGCAAGTGAACAGAATGAACAAATCTATTTTTTAGATGCTACACAGTTTATTCACTGAGACACCAAATCCAATAGAGAGGCATGTACTGTATACTGCCCTTTTGTTATGAATTAAACGTCTGGCTCTCCCAGTTAGTTAATAATTAATGTTACATTTTGCCTTTCACTGTTTTATTTACACTGTACAAGCACAATATTTCTGACTCAACGACAGAAATTACACATACATAATGTAAATACACATTCCATTATACCTCGCTGTTGCATATTTGATAGGCCTGTGTGCTTTTGTTCACAATTAATGTGTAATAGGTTTTCATTCATGCTGTGCTGTACGTGGGGAACACAAAGAATTTAGGAATGTAAGCGTACAATATGTCCAGAGGAAGGCCAGTATCAGTACAGAATCTAGGGCTGTGATGATAACTGCCATAAGATGGTGATACTTTTATGCAGGTTTTTACATTTCACACATCTACCCCATAGAGTATAATCCGCTCTATCCTAATATGTCATTGAAGCAATAACTCCTTTCCAAATTGTTCTTGTTGATTTTTAGCGAAGGCAAATTCTTCCAAAAAATTTTACTGTCTGAATACAGGATGCGCAGGTTAAAGTGATACAGGAAGACACATTAGTCACAATATTTTCTACAGGCAGGTCCAGCTCCAATTCAAAACATCTTGTCCTGGATGACCAAACATCTTTACATGACCAGTGAAATTCCACTGCACAACCTTTCTACAGCCTGTAGGGAGTGCCAGCCTTGATTCCCATGAGTAGAAATGGCAAACACTGTTAGCATATTCATGCTTTCTTCCATTGTACTTGAGACCTCTTCTCTTCTGTGCAATAATACTGTTCCTCAATGTATGATTTCTAATATAGTTAGCTCCAAGAGTGTACCATAATAACTTTACAATAACTATATGCACTGTGGGCTGCAGACCCTTTGAGAAAATATGTTGAATGTTTAACAATAACCTACTATTCCCGTGATTGCAACAGCCGTACAGCTTGTTATTTAGTTTTATTTCTGTATTATATTAATTACAACTATTATTTAGTTTTGTTGTCCTCTGTTGGGGTTTGATAAAGAGGATTTGGACAGGTAACAGCAGATACTGGGAAAAGGGGGAGACGTGTCATACATATTGCTGCTACTTTGCACTTTTTTGTTAATTATTCTCCTTTCTTTTGCGAAAAAAAAACAAAGATTAAAGAAGATAAAAGTATCTTTAATGTATCCATAAATACTGTAGATAATGAACAGGAACAAGCTATAAATTTGGTCTCCAGGTGTCGGGTTTGCTCATCCTTTGACCACACTTGTCTGTTTGGATTAGCAGTCTAGTCCAGAATCCAGTATTAGCCTCTCTGCCCTGCTCAAATTATTTTTGCAACAAAAATAAAAACAGGCCTGTTTTGACAGCTTCCCCCCAGAATGCTGCAGATTTCAGCTGGAGGCCCAGATGCATTTTACAACAACACAACAAAATCTCATCCCCATAAGGCTTGGACCCTGCTTCTTTGGATTTAATCACAGGAATAACCCTTGTTCACCTCTCATAATTGAGCAGTCCCCCCGCATTAGCCTCACCCTTGTTGCTGAGGCAACTGGGCAACCTTAGAAAATGAAATAAAGGGGTCTGACCACCTCGGAGAGCACAGGTCAGTCCATATTTTTACATCAGGGGGTGAGCTCACCTTGGGAATTCACGTCAAGCTGAGTCCAGTCTGTTTCTCTGCTTTCAGACCCACACCTCTTCACACATGATAGAACAGGAGCTGAAGATTTTCAAGGGGGAGACTGGGGAAAAGGATGGAGCTTTAGTCGTGTGGGTCTGGAAATAGGCTTATTGTTGAAAAAGCTTGAGACAGCTTGAAATTGGCAAATTGCACACAAGTACGCCTGCCTAGAATTTGATGAAACACAATTTTTTTGCCTCTTATTTTTAATAGAAAAATTCAGGTCATAACAGGTCAGGTGTAAGACATTTGCAGCATGATGTTTTTTTATAGACTTGAAGACATAATTTCATAATCAGTTCATTTATTTTCTGCTGTTTGTGACAAGTATTTTTGAGAGACATGAAGACTGACTGAGACCTTTACAATGAATTTTCTCACACATTCTTGTCCATTCACAAGGAGATGTCATAATCCATGTTCCTAATTAAGAGGGTGGTTAGGGTGTGACTTATTTACTTATTTAGACCCTCCCTGAAGCTACAGACATTTTTTCTTGAGCCTCCCTGAAAATGCATGACCCTCCCTCCATCATAAATTAGTTATTAGTTATTAGATTATTAGAAGTTACCCTTTGGTGTTTGAAATTTAAAAGTTGAAAGTTGAAGACGAAATGAAAAAAACTTAGGTTTTGTCACTTTTGTCGTGCATGTGGTTAGTTAGTGTCGACGGTATCTTTTTTGCCAAATTATTAATAACATGTAGGACAAAGTGATTAAGATGAAATGTCACAATTTCAAGCTCAGATTTATTTTTGTTTTTTCTCCGAAGAAACGTTTGTCACACACATTGTATCCAATGACCATCAGAAATTTGAAAATACAATGATAACTTCTGTTTTTACAGTATCTGGCTTTGATAAATGGTGTGGTTTTTGGCAATTTTTCAAAGAAAACATGAAAATTTGCGGTAAAATGAATCAAAATACAACCATTTAAATTTGTATGCCCCACTCCTAAGCCAAAATAATAAAAACATAAGTCCCTCCCCAGTGCTTTAAAATGTATTTGGCATGCCTCCCACTTTTTGACATGCCTCTGACATGCCTTTGACATGCCTTCCCCTTTTTGCACCACCTCCTCCCCTCAGAATTAAATAATGCCATTAGGAGGGCATGTTTAAAAAAAATCAAAACAATCAAAATACAACAATTCAAATGTATATACCACCCATCCCAAGCCAAAATATAGAAAAAACTTAGTCCCCTCCCATTGCTTAAACAATTATGTTACATGCCCCCCTCTCTTTGTAACACCCCCCTCCCCCTCGTCAGTAACGAACAGTCCCTTACCCTATTACACCCAGTGTTTTACACTGTTAATTTGTGTCAATGGGTTTGCGGAACATTTAATCGTATTTTACATTTTACAGTCTCTGCATCACATGATATGTACTGTTGTTAATGGTTCATTTTGTGAAAAAGATTCAGAATTATATTCAAAACCTTACATGAAAAGTAGCTTTTCCACCTGCACAAAGGCTGCGAGCCAGAGGACAGGTGTACCTTCGTCAAGATGGAAAACACAGGTGGCGATTTAAGGAATGTCAGTCAACCTTTCTTTCAAAATAAGAGCGGATTGTTACGCAAAGCATTCAGTTAAACCGCGTCCGTAAATAGCGGGTTTTATTTTGAAGCACCAAACCGGAAGTTATCTTTGATATTGCAGTAATCTTGATGCCTTTTCGCTCACTGAGGTGGTACGGCTCTCCTGTCTCGCTCTCGGCTCTCTCTCTCTCTCTCCGGATGACAAAGGACAACTTGCAGAGTTGGACTCGCTGCTGTCTCCATAAGGACGGACCTGCTGATGCAGACGAGCGTTAACAGGAGAACAAGAGTCGCGCAAGACCGTGATCCTATTTACACTTTACTACAACCTCACCGCAAAGTCAGAAAAGAGGATTCCTGCGGCTCTCACATTCACTCACCCGAAGTGTCCCTTACCTTCCCCGGCTCACGGCTCTGCTGGGAGATCGAAGGGAAACCACTTGACAGACTTGAAGAGCTTTGCCTGAGGCCAAACAGAGCTCATATATAAAGCTGGGTGAAGGACGTTAACACACCGAGAAGTGGAAGCTGTGGCTGCATCAACCATGGAGGTCTACACCAGTACTTCGAGGAAACTTACTTTGCTCTCATTCACCTTCCTGTGGGGGCTCTCAGGTCAGTCAAGAGCTTATTTTCACACATTTATTCACAGTGGTTGTTTTTCTTTCATATACTAAACAGCCTTATACACCTCACACACCACATGTATTAGATATATTTTTTAAATAGTGCAAATACTGGACCTAAAATCAGACTCATGATGTGTCCCAAGGTGACATTCATTCAACACAAATTTTGACATTTTCATCCAGATTATCATCAAACCAAAGCAAGTCTATCTCCTGCTCATTGTCAACATTAAGTACATTTTACAAAATATTTCCAGACATTCTATTCCTCAAGATGTGAGGTCTATTTATGGGATGAATGGTGTTAAAACCATCCTGGCATTATTCACCATATTCTAATAACTAATTGGGAAATACCAGAAAAGGTCTGTTTCTGGGGGTTCTGTCCTGTCTGTGTGCCAGAGGATGAAGGGCTGGATTTAAAGCTGAAACACCTGTTTGTTTTTCACAGGATTTGAAACAAGTGTGTTACACATGATTATGTCTTCCAGGGAAGAATAATCCCTTTATGGCTGCTGCAACATTGGCTCAGCCGTCACTCTCTCTAGCAATGTATTAAACTCCTACTTTCACTGATAGCTGTACAGTACACACAGCCTACTTTCCCCCCCTGCCATCTCTTTGATTTAGAAATTGGGGCACGGTACAGCTGCACAAGTATTTTGCAAAATGTTTTAAGGAATGAGATGTTTTAAATGATTAAACAGATAAAAATTTCAACAGTGTTTTCAAGAGGGGAGCATCAGTTTACACTTTACAGGAAAACATTATCACAGTTCGTCGTGATTTTTCAGAAGATAGGAGAGTCAGACAGTTGTTTTCTTGTGAGAAGTTACACGTGGCTCCTTCCGAAGAGGAAGAAACCTCAGGTAAAATTGAGTCTTCATCAGACACAGTGTTTGACTTAGGTCACATAAAGGCAAATGCTTCTGACTTGACAGAAAATCATCCTCTTTAAACAGCAACAGAGGATTGCTGTAAGTTCAAATTTATCTTGTCATGAATTTTCAATCATCATTTTATCATTCCTCCTGTCTCAATGTAACTCTCAGTACTTTTTCCATCTGGCGGTCTAACATTCAGTTTTAACTTGGATGTGGACTCCTCTCACGAACTATCCTGCTCTCATATGGAAAAACAGGAGATATCCATTTAAGTTAGGGAGCTCCATCTGCTTCAGGTGAGTGCGTATTAGTTCCAACAGACAGGCTGGTGACTTTCATTTGGCCTGTGAGACATGAAAGCAAGCAGGAGCTTCACATTTTGCTTGAATTTGCTCTCAGCTGCCCAAAGCCCGTGTGTGCTTTTCAACGCTGTTGCCAAAACAATCACATGCGCTGACACAGACAATCTCAGGCTTGCTTGTTTCACCCAGCGGGAGGGGTTTTACCTGAGAAAAGCTACTGTACCATTTTACCACACAGATCCCTAAGATGACTTCATGGTTTAGACTCCTTTAAGGCATTTCCAGGAGTGATTGTTAGTAATGTCTCCTAGTGACTAACATGGAGTTTTAACAGCAGGCTGTGATTCATTGTCACAGTACATCAGGACAATATAACCACAGTGGCTGACCTTGACCTCAGTGTTTGACTCACCATCAATCGCCCTGCAGGTGTGTCCTGAAAACACCAAGCAGTCAAGATACAGAGAGGAAATGTTCATGAATAGCAGCCTGTGGCAACAGGAAGGCTGAGCACTCCTTGAGTCCCTGATGTAGCTGAGCGCGTTAGAGCCGGTAGTGAGTGAACGTCCTCCAACAAACAAGACAAGACCTTATTTGGTATTTCAGGTTGTTCATCAATATTTCTAAAGTGACGTAGTATATGAGCTGACTCGATCATTGAGAGGTGGTAGGGATGGTGAATTGCGAATCACCTAGGCAAGACACCTGCCAAGCTGCAGATGACTGCAGACCACTGTCCAGACCAACAAACAGCAACACCAATTGTTTTTCAGGGACCATCACGTTTTTTTCCCACTGAGACAGTCCAAGAACAGCGGTAGATTTTTACCGAGACATGGCTGCATTTCCTGCCCGGATAGTGCCACAAGAGCAGTTTTTAAAGCCAAACATGATCTTTTCCCAGCCATAACCAAATGTTTTTTATTTCCCAAACCTTACTATAGTAACCACAGCATTGTTGAAATGTAAAGTTTCAGCGTATCTGCTACATAGTAATGTACAAATGTAATACATCTGTGGTTTGCAGAAACGTACAATGCTAACATTTTTTGTGGTGATTGGGTTGTCACCCTCGTCCTCCGTGTCTGCCCAGATTACATTTCCTTGCGGGGAAGCTAGATTCCTGAGATCATGTAAGTATCCAGCCATGATTTGCCAGCCTGTTCTCATTCCGAAGTCGTCAAAAACCACCACTTAGTCAATGATTTCGGCGTCAGACACCGATGCTGGGGCATCAGTTTGTAATGGGGCTGGACAGAACCTTTCACAGTGTTATGATACGCCGCTAGCTGGCCAGATGGTACTTTTCACGGTGGTACGATGCAGGCATTGGTGTCATCAGTTCATAACACAGCCGGATGGCACCTGTTGCAGCGGTATAAATTGCCACAGGATGACATCAGTTTTGAACGCTGCCAATAACAATGTAATATAAGGAGCTGGAAAGTCCCTATGGGGCAGGCGGGAGGGGTGGTGGACGGGTCCAACAGACCCTGGACTTTTTACCCTTGGAGCCTGGTGTTTGCTTCCTGTATGAATGTAGGGTCAAACCATGATGTTTTTTCCAAACCTAACCACGTGCTTTCGTTGACATTCTGTTGTTGCTTGTGGTGTCCTGGAACATCAATCGCAGACGCATGAGGATACCTAGTGCGTAATAGGGCTGTCAACGAATATTCTAAATTCGAATTTAAATTCGAATTTGAAAAAAAAAAAGGACCTTCGAATGTGAAAATTGATATTCGATTGTGGAGGGAAAAAAAAAACACCACCGCAGCTGTCCTCATTGAGAGTGGGAGGTGGGAGCAGCCACGGAGCTGCGTGGCGCGGCGCAACCGGTGTGGATGACACAATCACTTAACATGGGCGCCGAAAGGAAACTGGCTTCGCTTCTCGGCACTTCGAGGCTATCCGCAGCGCTTCCGCGGGCGGTGTGGCCTGACGGGTCAGAGAGGGGGTGCGAGCAAGAGGTCCGCAGTTGTTTATAACGTAATGTTATAGATAATTGTTTTATGTGTTTTAATGTGTAGGTATGTAAATGTTTTCAAAGACATTTATGTTGAAATAAAAATACCTACAAGTAGTTATGTTTCCTTGTATTAATACATATACAAGTATGTTTCCTTATATTAGTTTGCCCTCTTGTGGACATAATGTGCAAAAAAATAAAATTCGAATGGTTCGAACCTATGAGTTATTTTTAGGAGGAATATTCGAACGTCATTTGTCCGCCTACAAAGCAGCGATATGTGATGACTTGGGATGAGAACGTGTTGGATTTGCTACATAGCCTGCCCCAAATGCCTTCTGCAGTAGAAATATCTACTGCCTATTGGTGGACACATTTCCACCACTGCATGGTATGTATTAGTATAGACAGGTAGACATAGACATAAACTGTATCCTGATACAATGTTCAGGTAGAAACAAGTTACACACACACCTTGGTTCAAGCAAGAGCAGCTGATAAAAACAATATTCAAAAGTTCAAGTTCAAGTTTACTGATGAAGTGCGCCACTGAACTTGAATGTTCAATTTATTATTACTTTAATTAAAGTTGGCAATAAACCTCTGTGCTTTTCTAGCAGTTGTATGTCTTTGAATTAAGCTTTCATTGCATGATAGTTAACTGTGCTTCTCAATCACATTGAACCACTTAGATTAAGATCTGGATTAGTCTTAGTGAAGTCATGTTTGGATCAGCTAATTTGATTACATTAGCCAAGGTTCAATAGGCAGTGTGGCTAATTACGCACTGTATTCTGATAGCGTAAATGAATTTGCCCTCTTGTGATTTGTTTTAAGGCACGTCAACTCAGGGATCACATACAGAGAGAACTGAATCTTTTTTCTAGCATATTTTCACACTGGCCAGTAATTGTGTATAAGACGTCCTTACTGTACATTATGTACAGTATTTTAACTGTGCAAGTGTGCCAAGGCCTCTTGTAATCCAGTGTATTTACACCCACTGACACTGTGTACAAGGCCCAGAAGAACAAGTACCTGAGGGAAGATTAGTGCAGGTTCAACCTCACAATGATGTGCAGAGGGACAGCATTACAGTGCTATTGTGAAAACTCCGACCATAAATTTCCATATCCTGTGAAACCTCCACAGTTTTCATATGTTATTTGCCTGTAACCATACACTGTTTAAAAGCCACAAATCTCTAAGTGTCCAAATATGTGGATCTTGTAGGACAAAACAACATTAAGAGACACAAAATGACGGCATGGCTGTGTCTCGTTGTGTCTTTTTGCATTTCTTTCTGATCAATGTGCAACTATTGTAGTCATTTTGTGTTTCTTTGTCGTTATCTTGCGTCTTTTTGTTATTTTACTTCTCTGTGTGAATTTTTAACTCTTTTTTTGTAGTTTTGCACCTGTTGTAGTCATTTTGTGTTTCTTAGTGGGTATTTGCATCTCTTTGTGGATGTGTGACTTTTTGTTGTCTTATTGTGCATCTCATTTTAGTTGTTTTGCATCTCTTTTTAGTCATTTTGTGTTTCCTTGTAGTTGTTTTGTGTTTCTTTGAGGTCATTCGCATCTTTTTGTGGTCATATTGTATTTCTTTGAAGTTAGTTTCTGTGTCTTTGTGTTCATTTTGCTTTTGTTTGTGGCTCTTTGTAGTTCTGTGTTTCTTTGTAGTTATTTTGCATTTCTGTTGTCATTTTACTTCTTTAAATGTTATTTGACAACTCTTTTTACTAGTGTTGCACCTATTTGTAGTCATTTTCCATCTCTTTGTAGTAATTTTGTGTTTGATTGTAGTTATTTTGTCTCATTGTGGATGTTTTGCTTCTTTTTGTGTTTTGTGTTTCTTTTTTTGCACCTGTTTGTAGACATTTTGTGTTTCTTTGATGTTTTTTTCCATCTCTTTTCACACTTTCCAGTCATTGTGTGTAAGACATACTTGCCAATTGTACAGTATGTAAGCTTTAATTCTCCTCTCATACATGTTATATAGACTGCCTGGTTAGGAACACAGAAATACTAATCTCAAAGCCAAGTGAAATTGTTCGTTGGTATGTTTGTCAGGGTATAGTAGATTGGTTTGAGCGATTGCATCAACACTTGGTCCCCCCAAGTGGAAATCTGGACAACCCAGTTTGTCCTATTTTTAGATGTTCCCAGTTCCAATAAAATGGACAGTGTGCAGTGGAAATAGCTACTTCTGTATTCTTGGCATTAGCCCATGTGTTTTAGTGGTGTGTGTGTGTGTGTGTGTGTGTGTGTGTTTGTTTGTGTGGCTGTGTCTGTGTGTGTATGCGTGTGTCTGTGCACGTGCGCGACATGAATGCATTTACATGAGCACACAGTAATCTTTGAGCTAGACGTCCCTTATCGAAAGCCAGTTGTTCATGGCAGCGGTGTATAAGCCAAGCCTTATCACTTGACCAGCAGTTGTGCTCTTCTATTCTGGACACGCCATCTAGGAAAAGAACGTCTTCATTTGTTTTCCAGGTGGGTCCCACAATGGACTTAACTTATTTAACAAGGTCAATCCATACAAGCTTCAAAGGCTCCATTGGGATAGGGGAGAAGAAAGCTCTGCTGCCACTGCTGATTTTCTATAGTAACTCTCAGTGATGTCGTGTAGTGAATAAGAAGGTTGCATGTGTTATTTTTAGCCACAAGTATTATTCTAACACGGGGCCATTTAGGGCCCTGATCTCTCCCCCATTACAGCACAACATGCTTTAAAGCTCGGCATTCTGATATACTCTATATATGACAATATGACAACATTGGTTTGTTTCCTGTTTAACTCCCTATTGTTACCCTGACAACACTTCCCAAAATATGTTATATGTCCCCTGAGACAACAAAAGGGAGGGGTCATGGAATGCTGTTCGCCCAATTTACTACTATGGCCTTATCTCTAATTGCCTGTTTCTTAGAATAATACCAAATGGATGTGCAGCAAAGCCCCTTTCCACTTTGAGCCGGGATTATTGCAGTTTGAAGCCTGCAGTCCTCATGTATGTGTCCCCAGCAACTGGTGCAATTTTGATTTGAGGAGGGAGATTGAGGGATTTATCAGTACATACATAATGACACGGAAATACAACAGCTCACTTTTTCCTCTCAGGCAAGGCAGTTTGCTGTCCAATCGTCGACCGTGCAAGTGTGCCAAGACCTCTTGTAATCCAGTGTATTTACACCCACTGACACTGTACAAGGCCCAGAAGAACAAGAACCTGAAGGGAGATTAGTGCAGGTTCAACCTCCCAGTGATGCACAAAGGGAGAGCATTACTGCGCTATAGTGAAAAATCTTATCATGCATTTCCATATCCCGGTTTGTCAATATGTTATTGGCCTAAAATCATACACCATTTTAAAGCCACAAATCTCCAAGTATCCAAGTGTTTGGCTCTTGTAGGACAAAACAACGCAAAGAGACACAAATGATGGCATGGTTGTGTCTCTCTGTATCTTTCTGCATTTCTTTCTGGTAATTGTGCAACTCTAGTCATTTTGTGTTTGTAGTCATTTTCCATCTTTTTGTAGTCATTTTGTGTTTCTTTTTCTCTGCGGTCATTTTGCATTTCTCTGTCGTATTTTGTGTCTATTTTTAGTCATTTTTCATTTTCTCATATTTACTTTTCTGTTCTCTCAGGTCAGTAAAGAGCTTATTTTCGCACTTTTATTCACAGTACATTTGTTATACAATGAATAGTCCTTACGTACCACATGTATCAGATATATGTTGAAATAATGCAAATGTTGGACCTAAAATTGGACTAATGATGTGTTCCAAGGTTGTTTTGCATTTCCTTGTGGTTGTTTGATCGAATTTCCAACAAGAAATATTAACAGTCTCTTCAATCAGAGGCTCAGGCATTTACATCAATACCTCAATCTTCATTTAATTCTAAAAATACTGCAGTTAGGCCTGGGGTCATGTAAACACCTTAATCTCATTATATTACCTTAATTAAAGTCACATTCACAGGATTAATGTGTGATTAAAGAATGTGGAGCACTGCAGTATTAGCTGCGTATTTTAAAGGCTGCTTTGACCTCTACACTCCATGTTCAGGCTAACCATTAGAGGGCTGACAAGTTACAACTCCTGCCCCACATTCAGTGAGTGACTACTATTTTTAAATATACACAACATTATATACCCAGCATTAATTTTCAAATGTGGCAAAGAGGCATAGGCACCACATAACTGGTAGCTTTGTGCTTGGAGACATGGTGACGTATTGTTGTCACTTGTAAATTGAAATGAAAATGATAATAAAACAGTCAAGAGCAGCAATTAGATGATGGTGTGCAGGCAAACATAGATGCTGAGTGTCTTAGTGCCAGCTGTGTTGGTTGTCCCTTTCCTGGGCTTACTCTGATGTCCCATCTCCATTCTCCATCATGGACGCAGAAGGAAGAAGGCCTCCTCTCAGGGGTCATGAGAAAGGCACTGGGCGACTTTCCCAACATTCAGCCCTGGCCTGGGGACTCTTAAAGGCACAGACACACATACTTCCATAGTTCATCATTCTCTTCCTTTTCCCTCTGTCTCTCCTTCTGTCCCCCCCCATCCTCCTCTCATGACATAGAAGAATCCAACACCCTACTCACATGGGCATAGTGGCTGAATATGGGTGTTTCTGTTTTACCCCCACAAGATTGATGCATGGAGAGATGCCTGCAAGTTGATAGAAATCTCTAGTGGATAGTAAAACATGGTTTTGTGTATTGTTTTGCATATGGGCTACATAAACAGAGTTATTCCCAGCTGATGTTTGCTTTAAACCACTTTCGTGCAATAATAGTTTCCTTCAACAAGGCATTATATTTGTTAAATAAATAAATACAAGACAAAGTATATTTTTAGAGACATTATCCTCATGTCTCTAGGGTTTGTCCCAAGTCATAATAATGGCATGTGCTGTTGAATTGCACTCACATTGAATTGCTGCAATGTCAGCCTCATACCTAACACTTAATTTAGGGTTGCCTGTGACACCCAGGCTTTGACAATATACCTTCTAATGACTATTTACAGCCAAGAGAGCCACAGAAGGCTTATCAGGTGGTTCTTACAGCCAGTTTGGTTGCTCTGCTGGGTATTCTCCCTCTACTCTTAGCCTCACACCACAATGCTGAATATAAGAACCACCACTAATGACTAATAAGAGGTCACTGACTTGGTGCTCAGCACAGCTACTGCTGACTTCAAGCACTGTAGAAAGATCCCAATTATAGGATAAAGCTTTATGTGATGGTCATAATTTGCAATTGCAGTCTGTTACACCTGACTTTTAAGCACTGCTGCCCAGCAGATAACAGTGAAAACACAAGCTGTTGGAAGGTTTCTGAAATCTGAATTTGTGAGAAGGAGGAACAGTAACCCAAGATGCTGCTGTAATGGGACTAACTCAGTATTGTGTAGTGGACCGTCTTTCAGCACTTTATTCCAAGGCACCACAGATGGCATCAGTATAAATCCTTTGCCGTCTTAGAGAAACAAAACATTCATAGGGTCTCTCTTGCTTAAATGTTCTCTGTTCCTTCTTAAGGAAAGTCTAGAATGAAACAGAGAAGAGAGCATAATATGCACACTGCTATTTCAAAAATAAGTGGAGCAGCTGTGGCTCAGAAGGTAGAGGGAGTTATCTACTAATCGGGAGATCAGAGATTGATCCCCAGGTCTTCCAGACCGCATGTCGTAGTAGGTTTTGAAGAACCACCAAGTCCTCCTAAAGGCTGTGCCATTGATAGTGAGCGCATGTGGTTTAACTGATGAGCAGGTGGCATCTTCTACGGTCGTCTTAGCATGTAGTATAAAAGTGCTTTGAGTGATTGGAAGACTAGAAAGGCACCAGTGTTAATTTTAACAGCTGTTTTATATTTAGTATTTGTTTTGAGATGAAAATGCTTATTGCTTTTGGTAACATTTTAGTCATATTTATCCATGATAGTTTTAGACAACAAAAATTCATGACACTTTTAGTCATTATGTTGTCTATATGTTTTAAATCTTTAAACCAATCCAGTTAGGCTAATTCATGCATCAGAAATAAGAATCAAGGTGACAGGTGGTATAAAAATCTCATTTGGACAATTTCTTTTTAAGACTACAAATAAAGACTGAGCCTCCTGCCTGTCAGACAGCATTAACCCATAAAAGAGTCTGCATCTGAGTAGAGTCCTGTGGAGGTCAGCTGTGAAGTGCGGCGGCCAGTGGCTGCTTGCTCTGCTGCTGTTTAGCAGCTAACGAGCGGAGCTAACTGCTAACAGCCACTGCTGCCACTAACAGTTTCCACAAATCCATTCAGCAGCTACACCATCCACAGTCAGACACACAGAGCTGCTTATTTACTGCTGAATAGCAGCTCACATCCTGGACCAACGTCTGACACTGCTCCAGTGTGAGTGTTTTTGCTGGCTAGCGAAACATCCTATTTACAGGAGTTTGCCTGTCGCTTGTGCAGCATTTGAAGATAACTACAAACAAGGCTGTTTTTGGCTTTCAGTGTCTGAAAGTCCACCACTAACATTTTTGTCCCGTCTTGTCAACGAAAATGAAAAAAAGATTTCGTCTTAGTTTTCATTATTAATTTCTAATGTTAGCTTGTCATCGTCTCGTTTTCGTCATGGAAAAATTTCATAATGAAAAATTTTTGATATAGTTTTAGTCAAGGAAATTAACACTGAAAGGTGCTGTACAAGAAAGCCAATTCACATAAAATGATCATACAAAAACAGCCAGGAATAAACCAACATACCTGCAACACAAAATACTCACATAATGCTCTCTGTGCCTATGTGGCACTGTAAACAGAGTCACTTAATGGTATAGCCACCATGGGTTCAATCATACACTCTAGAAAAGTTAAAGTAATTAGTTGGCAACTATTTTAATAAGCAAAGAATCATTAAAATCATTCTTAAGGAAAAAATACCAAAATTCTCTTCATATCACAGCTGCAGGATTTTCTGTTTTTTTCTATTTTCTATGTAAATTACTGTATGTGTGACGTTGTAAATTGAGCCTATTTGGGCTTTGGACATCTGAAGAAGTCCCCTTAGATTTTGGAAAAGCGACTGACATTTTTCAGATGTATTTTGATATACAAAACGATGAATCATTTAATTGTGCAGATTAATCAATAATGTAATTACAGTAACTGTTAGTTACAACCTTACATGTTGTAAGCTATACAGATACTCAGATACTTTGACAAACCTCTCTTTTATGAAATTTATGCATGAACAGACAAAACTTGAAAACAAAGGAACTAAAGACTTTCACTTTACACTTGTATAAAGATAAGAAAACCCTTTAATGATCCCTGGAGGGAAAATTCAGCTGTTGTAGCATCACAAACACACAAATAAAATGATACATAAAGTCATAGTAAAATAGATGTGGCTGTTCAGAGTAGTAAAGCAGCCAGAAGTGATCATTTTTATGCTAAAATGTATCAAATGACAATATGAAAGTGTGAAAGGGCTTGCTTGTAGTAATGAACCCACAGTGCTCTTTGTCACATCCACAAGTTACTGTTCTGGTTCACTCTCATAGAGCTGTTTTCAGTCGCAGCCGGCAGCTATTTACAGAGAGAAAGTGTCACAGTTAGGAAAGCGGGCAGCAGGAACAGGACCCAAACACAGATGAAACAGGCATTAATCTGGTGCAGCTCAATGATTTATTTAGGGTAAGGGCAAACAGGTAACAGACACAACAACAGCCAACTATGAACCCACAAAGGATTAAAGGAAGTAGACCGGTATAAATAGTGGGAAACTAATGAGGGACAGGTAAAACTAATGAGGGATGGGCAGACAGTCACACAGGCTGGAAACACACAAGGTCAGGAAGTAAAGTCTGCAATGAGAGGAGAGATGAGTATATCAAAATAAAACAGGAAATGATGAATGTAACAAAGAAAAACATAACCCAGAGCATGCAAGGAGGAACATGACAGAAAGCTCTACAAAGCCTCTGTAGTCTACCTGCTCAGCAGCAAACAGCAGACAAACACAGCCTGTTTTTTACTGGTGTGTCACATTTGATATCACGGACAGGCTGGAAAACTGGTTAGTAAAGAGTAGAAAGCAGCATGAAAATATTACGGTGGTCGATTATTTATTTATCTCTTACTTATACAGTCTCTCCTCACATGGGGCAGACTACTTTGGAATAATGCTTGAGCGCTGCTTGGGCAGAGATGGAAGATATGTTGTGGTGGTGCATTATTGCATCTCCCAGGTAAAGGGGCCAAAATTAGGGCATCCACGAGGCTGTTGTGTTTCCATCAATGCCAATTGAACCGATACATATGCGTGTCTACTGCAGAGTCATTTAACCCGTGTGTGAATGCCAATTATAACCTCTCCCATTACATTTAAAAGCCAGATGTTAGCAGGTTTTAGTGACTTTTCTGGGCTTAAAGCCCTGTTTCCACCAAGCACTTTAGGTATGGTACCTTTGGAACCAAAAGTAACCCTTCAGACATGGTAAGACTGTAGCTCCATTTAGCATTTCCACTGCAGACAGTTCTTTAAAATGTGGGTGGGGCTGTTGTCACTCACTGCTCCACCCACCAATCAAAGTATTTCCTGTATTTGATGGCTGGGGTTTAGTGTTGCTGTAGCCCACAGGAAGGACGCTCCGCGATGCCTTGTAAGTCCTCTAAGTGAGGATTGGAATATATGCAGTTCACATAATCCGGTTGATATTAATATATATTTTTAAACACTTGAAGATCCACTCATTACTCAAAGTGTATGTCATCTGAGAAAGAACTAATGGAGAGGCCTAAGTTGTCATATTGAAATTTAAGGTTTGTTTATGGATTCACGTCAACTCATGCATTGAGTAACATTACAAGTAAACGTTCCACCATAAAAGTTGTGAGCAGTTGGCCCAGTGATTTAAATTATATTTTACCAGACTATAGCTGCTGCGAGAGGCAGCAAAGCATCATTATATCTTTTAGTTATTGTTTACTAAGGTATGTAAGACTTGCCATGGTATGACTGCAGTGTTCACAGCTCCACCTTTTAATATCAGATCTGTGCGCTAGGTACCCCAAACGGGGGTGACCAAAAATTGTGAGGGTTAGGAACGGTTCCATTGGTACCATCCTTGTCTTTTCACAGTGGAAATGGACAAAATGCGCATTGAACTGAACTGAACCGTACTGGACTGCTTGGTGGAAAAGGGGCTTTGAACTAGCTGGTTAACACAGAGGGGCATTTAGTTGTAAAAGAGAGATATTTTCCTTGGGAGTTGGTGGAGACCAAAAACAGAGCCTAAGCAGTAAATACTGACATTCACCAAGTGGCCACAAACACACCCTTAAGAACAAACGTATTCACAATTCAGCAATTTCACAGTAATTTAGAATGCTCTGTCCATAATTTAGTGCAACAATATACTCAGCACTACACTGAGATGAGTCATTTGGAGGCAGAAGTCACCCTTTTTTTTCTCATTAACTACAATAACAACATGCTCAGTGCACATGTGATTACATCATTTAACACACATTGCATTCATTAACATTTATTTATTACACAGTTTTGTCTAAAGTGACTCCGATTTTCTACTCTTCATTATGCCGCTCTAGCAGAAATTGTCTCTGTGCTGTTTGATGGCAAAAAAACAGCCATTTTACAAACATAGTTGGTTCAGGGTCCATGTTGTTATTGAAAGTTATTTTAATTAGTGTATGACTGATTTCCATAACCCTTAGGAGAACAGGAAGAAGAAGGAATATTGCCTGTTTCTTCAAAGCTTTGTAATTTCAAAATGTCTGTTTCTGAAAAAACAAAGTTGTTTTTCGTTTAACACCCGTTACTGTTATCTAATAGGTTTTGAAAGGGTCCCTGAAGGTCAAGGTTTGCAGGATTTTATCCACCCACAAGGGACCACAGTTACTAAAACAAGGGTTATAAGAGCCCTGCTATCGCTAAAGGCTACATGGCAGTCTTGTCTCCCAGTTAGCCAAGACGACACCACTGCTGTGAGCAAACGCAGCTTTCTTCCAACGCTGCTGACAGATGTTGCAAGCAGAGGTCAACAACAACCGCAGCCACATATCCTTCTAAACGTGTCCTTCAAAAAAAAAGTTAATAAAGCTGTGGACAGACGGGAATTGAGGGCAGGGGCTTAGACAAGATAGGCTGTGTTAAATTATTCTTACTTTGAGGTACTTAGGTGGGGGTGGGGGTTAGAGCCTGATGCACTCACGACTTCAGGGACACTGACATAATCCTGGGTTTCGTCTTCAAGTGTTTGGGCAGCTCATAATCACACTCTGCCTATCAAATATCCATTTGTTGTACTGTTTTATTCCCATTTTATCTCCTTGATTTCTTTCTTGTGGAGCTGTTCTTTAATGAACTGTTCCAGCTGATCAATGAGATGTCAGATTTTCAACCAGCTTTGTATCATAATAAGGTGGGTAGTTTGTTTAAATGAACCCCCTTGGCTTCAGAAACATTTTAGCTTACCATTTAACTGTAATATGAGATCATTTGTCTCCTGCCCTTGTGTCAAACGGACGAGCTTGTGACCTAACAGCAATAGCATTAATTGGTCCACTGCATTCTGGTAGTTGTAGGTTTTCTACCTCTTGAGCAAAAGTAAATGCCACAGTCCTTTTTCTCTGTTTTCTCTGATCATGTAGCACCAATTTGTAGCACCAATTTTAAAGGACCACTGTGTGGGATTTAGGGAGAGATATTGGCAGAAATTGAATGTAATATAATAAGTATGTTTCATTAGTGTATAATAACCTGAAAATAGAAATTTTTTTCTTCGTTACCTTAGAATGAGCCGTTTATATTTCCATAGGGAGCGGGTCTTTGTATATGGAGGTTGCCATGTTGCATTGCCAAGTTTCTATCGTAGCTCCGAATGGACAAACCAAACACTAGCTCCAAATATGGCCATTTGCGTTTTGGCATCAGCCACAATAGTAAAAAGCCCAACTGCAATGTGCAGCGCTGGAGTGCCACTGATATGTGACGTGAAACTGCTGCATTCAGTGTTTTTAGAGATTCTAATTGCCTGGTCCATTTGTTTTGGACAAGGAGAGACCTTTGTGGATAATTCAGCTCCCAATAAAAACTTCCTGAACAATGAATAGTGACGGAATTCTGGCAGGCAGAAGTTTTTATCTGGTTGCAATCTGCAATTCAGCGCTCGACACCACCACATCCCCCTAAATCTTACACACTTCAGCTTTAAAAGTATTTGCATCTTTATACTGCACAGACAGCCTAGTTTTATGGAAAGACCATCTTTCCAGTGGTGAAATACTTCTTTAACCTTAGTGAAAGCTGATATGACCTGCTGCTGGGTGTCAGAACCCATTCGCACCCATAGATAATTTGAGCACATTTGCACACTCTAGTCTTTACTTACACTAAACATCAGAAGCATATATTTCATAAAGAACAGCAGCTTTGCACCAGCAGGCTGAAGTGGACAAACACAGTAGAACAGTAAAGACAGGGTCTGGTTTATTTTAGCTGATACCAACTCCTTAAACTATGCCAGACTGGTCCTATAGCCTACTGATACCTAAGATTGACCTAGGAAGTACCACCGCTCATTGTCTATTAAGCTTAATCAGTCTGTTACATAGCTGAGAAGAGTTTCTTCTTAAATTATTTGCAACAAAGTAGGCAATGTCGGGACAAGGGTCATAAAAATACCTTCTATACTGGTTTTAATGTCTCCCAATGTATCAGGCTAATAAAGGAAGTCTTCATGCACACATATACTATGTGGAAACACAAAGAGCCAGCAACTGACACCTGTGTGCTGAGAAGAAGGTATTTGACATAAGCAAAAGTATAATTACAGTAGCCCAATGAAAGCCAGATGGAGTAATTGTGTATGAGGTGACACCGGCAGCGGGCAGCTATGTGGAAAAAGTCATTATAGTCACGCTATTAAGCAGAGGCCTTTAGGGCATCAGAGCTGTATTAATGTTCTCAGCGAGGCAGAACGAGTGTAGAAGTGCTGTTAGAGAGACAGCAGGAGGCACAAGTAAGGTTTATGCCACTTGTCTCCTTCAGACATCGCTAAGGGAAAAATATTCAGACACTCTTAAATATCATTCATCTCCAGTGTGATGTTCACTGCCCTCCAGGAGAGCACATTTTTGACTTTTCTTATTCTCCCTGTGCTTACGCTACGTTCCCATTACAAGCAAATGTGGCCCAAATCAGATTTTTTTTTTTTTTTTTTGCTTTCATGTAACACATATCTGATTTTTCTCTAATCAGATCGTGGCCACTTTCATATGTGGTCTTAAATCTGAAACATATTTGATCACTGGCCCTGTGACCGCTGTGAGAATGGTTATATTGGAATTCATGTGTGTTTTTCTCATATATCCATAATTTTTCTGGGTCATACTTCACCGAGCAGGCGCAGGCGCAGGCACAGGCGCAGGCGCACTTTATAGTCTGACTTACAGGATGCAGGTTGTTGCTATAAGTCTGCAACTGGACAGCTATTTCGGCTGGCGTTCTCCCTTCCTTCAGCTACCTGCATGTTAACTGTTTTCAAAATCTTGCTCTCTACAGGAAACAACAAAGTTCGAGCTAACAACTAAACACTGAAAATGGCAAGTTTTGGCAAAGATTTGGATCATGCAATGGCACGTCTGTTTTGTTCTTTGTGTAAATTGTTGTAAAGATAAATGGCGAATAAAACAACTTGCGAACACAGCTTGGAATAGCCCAGGCCCTGTCTCACAAGACTAATGCCTGATGATGATCTGTTTTCTGACATGGCCGGTCAGAGTTGATTTGCCGCATCTTTCGAAACTTCTCCAGTCAAACGATACCTAAATATGATGCTTTTTGCACCGGGGGCTTGATTTCAGACTGACTCCCTGCTGGATCAGCAAATGTTTCTGTCGCCACTGTCAACGGGTCCACTCTGCTCTCAAGAGAGTCTGCCTAGTTATTAGGAGCTAACATAGCATAGCATAGTGTTAATACCCAACACTGAGCCAATAAACATTCCTAACAAACTAACACCAAACACCAAAACAGCTCAACTCTGTCTTTAACACCAATAATTACCATTATGTAACATTAGCTGTGTGATGCTAACAGACACTAGTTTGCAAGGGCACCACTGCTGCATCCCTATCTTAGCACTGTCCATGATGATTGTGATTGGTTTACAGGAACAAAAACAAGCCAGAGCATTTCCCCCCTACAGCTGAATGGTAATATGGTTATTCCAGAACTTTCTGAAGCGCTCTCACACAGCGCTATGGAGGTAGGTCTGTCACAACGGTCTGTTGAAACTACAGAGGTGTGTCATAATGCTGTTGCAGTAGGCTGCCCCTTGAATGTGAACGTAGCCTTAGTGCTTTCCTACATCTTTTATGTATCATTTATCAAGAATGGCTTTGAGCTTGTTGCATTTACATAGCTTATACACACACATTGTTTTACTCACATGAAAAGAGACTTGCTCTTAAGTAAGAGGAAGAGACCCTCAGTCTTGGTCAACATGAGAAGCAGGACTGTCACATACTATAACATGTGACTCAATTAATCCTGTAGTTGGGTTCATTTAGAGGGAAAAAATGATACATTATATTTAAGTTTTTGTTTGGTTCATACTGTCTTTTTGCAAATTAACCAAGAGGGGCAAGCATGAAGTTCTAGCGACTGACGGGTAACTCGTTGGTTGGACAGTTTGGGTGTGTGTCATCCTGCATTGTCAGGAGCCACATTGGGAAATCAGTTCTGGTGACTGACAGAAGTTTATGCAGCAGCACTTTAATGCGTCTAAAGTGTTTATATTTCTGTTATTTGGTTTCACA
Source organism: Epinephelus fuscoguttatus (assembly GCF_011397635.1). NCBI lineage: Eukaryota > Metazoa > Chordata > Actinopteri > Perciformes > Serranidae > Epinephelus > Epinephelus fuscoguttatus. Next base: position 5,365,189 of record NC_064763.1, on the reverse strand, counting down.
AAGAGCTCATAGAGAAATAACTGATGGTAAGCTATTATTAGACTGCAAATCAATCACATGTTATGAATGATGACTAACATAGAGACAGGATGAAAAAAGGCGTCTTGTACAGTAATGATTCAGGACTTATAGTAACACTTACCTTTCTGGAAACTTTACACTTTTCTTTGTTTAGGTTAAAATGCTATTAATAAGCTGATGGCACACTAAAATGTAAGTGAATTCCACCAGAAATAATTATACCATTCTCATATGGTTCTAAGAAAACTCCGACCAATCATTGCATCAGACTGAATGCAATGATTGGTCGGAGTTTTCTCCTCTCCTGTCTGTCTTCCCCATGTGGAGGCCTCCGACTGATGTAACCGCTTGCATGACATCCAAAATTAACTGCACCAGAGTCCGTTTGGAAGTGGACCACAACCCACCTTTTCAAGCTGTCTCGGTTTGGTAATTTGATTCGCACCAGGGTTCAGTTTACAGCTTCCACACCAGCCCAGACAAGCTCTACTAACCGCACAAACAGACCCGAGTTTGGTTGAACCGAACTAAACAGGTTAGGTGTGAAGGCACCCCAAGCACAGTTTGATCAGAAGCATGGTTAAGGGGAGTGAACAAGAGGCCTTCTTGTGAGAAAGTAGACCCCACTGTCACACTTGATGCTGCATGGTGATGCTTTCTACCAGTGCCATAGCATGTCTACTGTTTGTGTATTTTTCTGAAATAGGTGTGAACTTGACTGCTGACAGTGGAAGGGAAGGTGCAACAAGAAGGATTTTCAAGGCATAAACAAGCACATTCAGTTTGCTTAATAGACAGATGCAGGCCTCCACTCATGCAGCACCCGCTGTTCACAGATGGATCGCAAGTCAGACAAAACACACGCAGAGGCAGTCAAGGATAGAGGAAGCACATCCATTATAACCAATATATACATGATATTAGCATAACAGAACATAAATTACAATAGATATCTCTCTGTGTAACCAGACAAAAGCTGCTATGGAGCATATGAATTATATTGTAATTTATTTATAAAAAGACACTCAAAGATTTGAGCATAAATCCCTTAAGCCTTTCTAGTTCTTGTTCCCCAGTTCTGTCCCTCCTGCACAAGGACATCCATTTCCCCTTGGGAGAAAGTCTTGTAGTGGAACTGCTTCAGAGTGTTCTCCCCATCACCAAATTTCCAGAGCAGCATGACAATTATAAGCACACAGGCCTAAAGGAGAGCAGGTGATTTACTGTAATTGTCATGAGTAAAGCTCTATTGAAAATATTTTCTTGCTCACTTTGAAATGCAACAAAGGCCATGAAATTACCAAAACTCATTCCCCTTACTCTGAGCGCTCCCCCTGCATGCAGTGCACTAGTTACTGTAGAAAATAAAGCTGCTGCTGCCGTTGTTAGGTATGTCATTGTGTCCCACAAACAACAAACAACAAAGGTGTCATTCACACGGTCCAGGATGACAGTCACCATCTGCCTGCATGATAATGATTGCACTATTGATCCAGCCAATTTAAAAGTACAGTTTCAAGGTAGTTAGTTCAAGGAGAAAGACCTCTACAAGAGAGTGTAACTGTCTTTAGATTAACTGCCAGATACTCCACAAACTGTATCAAGGTCTCAGCCTTTCCAGAGCTCACCTAATTTGAGATATGAATGATCCTGGAGGCTGTCATGAAGGACTAGTGTAAGCCAGGGTTTCAAGCAGTCTCAGTCCTGTGCCCACCAGCACGAAAAAGTAGCATCGATCACGTTATTTCACTAGCTTGTGTCTGGGATGTTCCAGAGGGCAGGACCTCCTGTCATCTCAGCGCTCACTGCATTAAATGTTCCTCTGCTCCTTCCTGCACCGCAAGCCATTTCATTAATAACATTTGTTGTCACCATTTATTGATTGAGAGAGCAGAATTATTTGCTAAAATGTTTCTCCTTTTCATTCATACAGTATACCTCCTCTTCCATTCTTCTCTGCTCACAGACATCTGTTTTTCATTGACATTGAAAAACACATGTCTACCTCCCTAGTAGACATGCGACTCCTCTTCCTCCATGACCTCTTCTTTTCCTCTTCATCTTGCCGCCCAACCCAACTCCTCTTCCTCTCCTTCATTCCATCCCTCCTGAGGGCTGCAGCTCCAGCATGTCATCAGCATCAGTGTCTCAGGTCAGCCAGGAGGGTTAGAGCAAGAGGGCTTTGTTACACCAGCTTGTGTTTGTGTCTGTAATTTCTGTACATTTTGTGTGTGTGTGTGTGTGTGTGTGTGTGTGTGTGTGTGAGATCCTTCATCCATCTCTTTACTTGGTGTCTGATGTGTTTTTGAATGTGCATATGTGTGCTGGTATCTGTGTGTGTGTGTGTCCTTCAGCGTTCACTCCTCAGCCCCACACTTTTATGTGTTTATAGTTCATTCCTTCACATCATTTCTCCTTCCATCCCTCCTTCTATCTCTCTCCTCTGTTCACTGGTCCTTTCCTCCCTGGGTGGTGTATGTAATTATAAGCTCTTATCTATTTTTCTGTCACACACAACTACACTCCGGAGAGAGCTCGGTTGATGTCATTATCTCCGATAATGGCTCAGAGGTGCAGTCCCCCCACCCATCCTCACCACGCTCCATCATATACAGTATAATTGCTATTTATTGAAAATATCTCCCACATCATCGCCCTCTCCTGTCCTCTCCCTTGGCTAATGCAGCCTCTCCCAAAGACAATCATGAGAGGGGATGTGTTTTAATGTGCTGCTAATATGATCCTTTTTTCAATATGCAGAGGGATCTCTGCCAACACTCATAATTGGATTTCTCTTTCTTCATTTTCAGTCCAAGTGACAACAGCCCTCAGAGAAAACATGTTTGCTGTCATCAGATTAAGTGCCAGAGTGCTATCTATCTATCTATCTATCTATCTATCTATCTATCTATCTATCTATCTATCTATCTATCTATCTATCTATCTATCCATCCATCCATCCATCCATCCATCCATCCATTTATCCAATCATCCATCCATCCATCCCACAGCCCCTTTTTCACAACATTTCCTCCATAGTAGACTGAATTGTTTGTCCATGCGCTCTAGAAAGACCGTAGACCGTATAAAATAATGGATGTAGCCACCATGATGTCACCCATTGGTTTGTGGACTCCTTCTTTAAAGTGGCGACCTCCGGGGCTGAAAAATGAAGCTAATATGGAGGTGCTAAAGAAAAAAAAAGAAGAAGAACTGCAATCCCTCTAATGTCCACTTGAGGCTGGCTCCGGAAGTAAGTCAGTCCCTGTAGACTCCCATGTTAAAATGCCCGACTTCACAGCAGAAAAAATATGTTTACATCCTGGTACAAAAAGCTGTTTTTGGTCTCTATAGCTGACTTCCCAGTTCATGACAACAACACGCGCATGAATTTTTATATATGTTAACTGTTTACGTTTTATTAAGGCTTAAAGATACACAGGATTAAGGACAAGTTGCTTTGGGTGACAGGCCATCTGCTGAACGTATACATGGCTTCTCAGTCAGATCCAACCCTCTCCTCCACAGCTCCAGCCTTTCATTCAAATATGATCACTTCTGGCTCCAAAAAACCAAGATGGCGACAAACAACATGCTGAATTCAAGGTCCACAAACCAATGGGTGTTGTCACAGTAGCAGCGTCTATTTGTTTTTTGTTTTTTTACAGTCTATGATTTGGACAAGAGCATAGACTTTGGTGACACCTCGCAGACAACCTGTCACTCCAAGTGGCCATTCCCTTAAATAGGTGTACCTTTAAGCCTCAATTAAATGTAAACAGGTGAGTTATATAGAAGTCAAATCCCATACAGTTGTCCTAAAGGGGGGACAGGGAAATTAGCTTTCGAGACCAAAAGCAGTTTTTGTACCAGGCTGTAAACATGTTTATTTCTGCTGTTAAGTTGGACATTTTAACATGGGGTTCTATGGGGATTGACTCATTCTTGGAGCCAGCGTCAAGTGGCCATGAGAGGAACTGCAGTGTTTGGCACTTCAGTGTTAGCTTAATTTTTCAGCATCAGAGGTTACAGTTTGGGAACAACAACAAAAAAATAAGAAAATTGATTAGAAGCATAAGATTATGCCTTTGGTCATGTTTACACGCATATTGTGTCAGCTGTTACGCAACCTGTGTAGACAGCTGGATTGATTAAAATAGCCAGCCTGTCAGTCAAACATGAGACAGATGACTGTAATACTCCTATTGTAGCTCTTGTTACAAAGAGATTGTGCTATAGGAACACTACAAAGACCCTTCTTTATGCCTTCTTTTCATCACAGTGGCATCATACCACTCCAGTGTATGGTTTTAAACACCATGTTGGCATGGCGTAAGCAATAGAGGTGTGACCAACCTGATCTTATTCCGAAGTCACCAAAAACCACCACACACAGAGATTTTAGTGTCAGACATCTATGACAAAAGGCATCCTTTTCGCAGCAGAGTGATATGCAATCAGTGTATAATGCAGTGCATAATGGCGCCAGATGGTATCAGTGTAAAACGCCACCAGGTAACAACATGATTTAAGGAGATTCAAAGTCCTTATAGAGTGGGCATGAGGGGTGGTGGATGGGTCCATCAAACACTGGACTTTCACCCAGGAGCCCTGTGTTTGCTTCCTGAATGAATGTTGAGCCAAATGATGATGGTTTTTTCTCAACCCAAACATAAAAATGAGGTGTTTTACCACCATTCTAAGTTTATTTTGAAAAAGACTGTATGCATCTAACGAGCAGAAACTGTACAGAAAGAACTGTACAAAAGACAAAATGCATGTAACAGGATTTAATTGATGCGGTGTCCTGGAATGTCAACAACAGACCAGGATACCAAGCATGTCATATGAAGTCCGTGAAGTCCGCTGACCAAACAAAAATATTTGGTGAGCTAGGAGTGAGAACATGTTGGCATGATGTGTCATGTTACACAATAGTGTCAGTCCCTAGTGTGACATATAACATGCACTTTAGAAACAATGATAATAATATAACATGACAATAACAATCATTTACCGTCTCTGTTATATGGCAGCTGATCTCGTCCTCTGCTCAGATGGTAAGGAGCTCCTGGACCTCATTGTTTTTCCAATCTGTGGACATTTTTGGCTGCTGTCTTCCTTCTTTAGATTAGCAGCTAACTGCTACCAGCTACTTTTTAAATCTTGGGCAGTGGGTTGCACAATGACACACCGTCCAGCAGAATGGGTCTGACTGTGATCCCAGCTGTCCCTTTGATACAGACGTTGTTAGCCCTGTTACTACCTCCACTGCCCCCTTAAAGGTGAGACAACTCTGTCACCCATTTTGAGATTGTACCATTTATACAGAACGACGATGCGGCATAATGTTCTGAAATTCCTGCCTTGAGGAAGAAGTATAAAAGGAGTTTGTGATAAGCCATTAGGTTTAGGCCCAAAAATGACTTACATTACCCAGTCTGGATTTAGGGAGACATTGTGTTTTGTGTTAAAATGACTGTTTTGTCAAGGTTAGGGGACCTTCATTGTCATGGTTATAGTTAGGAAACAATCGTGGTAATGCTTAAAAGAATTTAGCGTTGACTGTTATTTGGAAATGAACAACAGTTTACCTTGTTTAAGGCCAGTGTTTTGTTGGCCCATCCTTTATAATAATGTCACCTGACTTCCTCCTTTGCTGCTGTCAAAATTACTGTGGCCCCTGGAGGACTTTGTCACTTGTTAACAGAAACAAATATCATTTTGGGCACTTGCTGAAATGACTTATTCTGTTTTACTTCTTAGGAGGACGGCCTCCTTTTGGAGGGGGTCTGTTTCATTTGCGTCGTATTTCTGTCCTCGCAGGGGCGCTTCCCATCTCTTTGCAGTAAATCCCTTCACAAGGCATTGATATCTGCTGCTCAGGTCCAGCTGTCCTCACATGCAACCATTGTTAATTGTGAAAGTCACCAAGGATCTGTGGCCCACGGAAAGGCTAGATCAGTTTCCTTTCAGTGAAGTCTGACGCAAGCTCTATTTTCTGACTCTCCAGCCAAGAACAATGGCAAATACACCGCCATGTAACTACAAGACAGGAAAGCACAAAGGAAATACCAACTTAAACAGAGTGCCTTGTGCTGTGTAGAGTGCTAGCCTCCTCCTAAATGTCACTGTTGCCTTTGCTGTGTCCCCTACTGCCAGAAAAAAACACATTACCCCTCCTTCATTCATCTCTCTTGTCATGTATCTATATGCAGCAGCACTACTGTACATGGGCTGTGCAGTACAGTACAGCAGAGGTACAGAAAGCCCCCATAATCTCCCCTGCACATGTGTCTGAAGAGGTGGAAGTCTCTCAACTGAATGCTAAACAGGATCTGTAAGGATTAAGTCCGGGTATGAGGCAGTTTAGCTTATTGCTGACTCTGTTTCAGGACTGGAAATACTTGCTACTTGAACCACAAAGCGACAGATTTCTGTCATGTCGCATGCAGAGTCTCACTGAGCCTCTCTAGCAAACCTGAGTATTTTTTAGAAACTAACAGACAGAAAGCTTTCAGTTGAGTATCATCATTGATGTTTTAAGCGTTCATTAGTGACTGGTCATTACGTTCAGTGATTCCCTGAGGCCAACCATCCATGAGAGCCCATTAACCTCAGACATTAAGAGTAATTAGGCAAAGTGCTCACTTTTTGTGCAGATATTTTCGCTCGGCGGATTGTTTATGTGGATGTGTGCATGACATCCTCGAGGCAACTGGCAATCTACATTAGGTAGGAAATTGACCTCTTGGTGCTCTATTTCTGTATTTCCATGGAAGTTGAATTCCTCTGTGCAGTGATGTAGACTTGACTCAGTGAAGAAAAGGATATTAAAAGATGAAACATCGGGGGTTGTGGTAATGCTAGGAGGGATCCTGTCAGAAAGTGTAGGCCACTTTTGCATACACATATATACTATATGTACATACATGCAGACAAAGGCCTTATTAAATGTCTTCATCACACTGTCATATGAGATAAAAATCCTCATTTAGATGCAACATGTTTTTTGTCCCTTTCTGAGACCCTGCGCTGCACTGACTTTATTCTCTCTTATTCTTGTCGTACACCCCCACACCGTTTCTACGATACTCCCGCCAATTGCCTCGATGGAAACACTTTAATCATGATGGCAGATCCATATATCCCCACCCCCTCCATCAGCATGCTCACACACATTCACTTATTTTAACTCTCATCCTCTGGGAGGACGAGAGGCAAGCCTTGTCTGATCCGTAATCGCTCTCTGGAGTGTCCCCCCCTCCCCCGACCTCCTCCGCTATCACAATCATCAGGAAAATAACTCTACACATTCCGTTTAATAACAGCGTTGGCATGCACATGGAACCCACAGAGGAATACTAGTTTCTGTCTCATCTCGCCTCCTGACACTACCTGTCAGTGAGCAAGACATCACACAGCGAGGCACAGGAGAAGCGATCAGAACTCCCCTTAACCGCTGAAACTTGTCGCTCATCTGTCTTTTACCTCCTTCTTGTGTTAAAAATAGACCCAGGCTGTCAAGTGCCAACCACGTTTTTTTCCCGATCTTTCTCTCCCCCTCTTTTCCACTTTCACTCACTTTCTTTAGTCATAATTCGCTGGCTGCAGCACATTCCTTGGTCATTACAAGTCATGTGACAGAATCGTGCTTGAGTCGTCATTTTTAACTGTTTTCCCATTTCTCTCCATGTCAATCACTGCTGATATGTTCGCTTGTCATGGCAGTGTACAAAACAAGATGAAAAACTGCTTAAATTAACTAAGGCTCCCTTACAAAGGCAGCAGCATGGCCACATCTGTGACACTGAATGTCAGCAGTGTCAGCTTTAAACACGGTCTTTTATATGTGAGTCATCAAGGCTACATGAGGCAACTAAAAAAGCTTAATAGAAGTCAGTGCTGAGGTTCATTAGGGGAAGCTGTGGAGCTGAGAGTGTGATGTCATTTCCACCTACTTGATTTAAAAAAAAAAAATACTGTTATGCTCTGCAGAAAGTTTTACTGCTTGCTTTGCACATTTCTAAGTGCTGTGAAAGCAGAAGTGATCCCAATGTCATGGTTTGTGCCTCTTTCCCTCCAATTCAGCCTCATTCTCCACCCCCACCCCTCCTTTTCCCATCACCTGACTGCCACACCCACCTACACACCCTCTTCTGTGTCTCCTTATGGGCTCTGCTTGGACTTCCCCACCTTCTTTCTCACCTGCATCACTTGCATCACCCATCTGCCTCCCGTTCTCTCTGATTAGATTCCGCTCTGCAAATACCAGCCCAGTTCCTTTGCTCCTTGCCAGTTTGACAGTGATGCAATGGGATGGTTTTATTGTGTCACACCTCTTTACCTGTTATCTGCCTACCTGTTACTCACCTGCCAGACCTGGGGCCTGTACTATGAAGTTCAACATACCCAAGATATCTTTTTATAATATCTGGCCTAACATTAGCCATCAGAATAACTGGTTCATAAAGCTGGTTATCAATTAGCTCAGTCAACACTAAAGCCTACAGTATATATAGGTGTCTCTGGCTCAGAGGTAGAGTGGGTTGTTCACCAATCAAAGGATAGGCAGCTTAATCCTGCCTCCTCCAGCCCACATGCCAAAGCATCCTTGGGCAAGACACTAAAGCCATGCTTCCAATGGCTGTTCTACTGGTGTGTGTGTGTGTGTGATGGTTACTGAATAGCAAGTGGCATCATATATGCAGCCTCGGCCACCAGTGTGTGAATGGGTGAATGGGTGTGACATGTAGTGTAAAAGGGCTTTGAGTGGTCAGAAGACAAGAATAGCGCTATAGAAGTACAATCCATTCATTATTATGCTTCTGCACCAGCAACAGCCTTGAGGGAGTTTCTTCTGATGTGGCATAAACACATTGGTGACTCGAGTGTCCACCTTGAAACCGCTGATTGTATAGATCTTCTGTGCTGCCTGGGGGAAGATGTGTGTGAAGCATCCACATGTGGCAAAAAAATACACTTAATATCTTTAATTAAATTCCATCAAAGTCTTCACTACATAAACTATGAGTCTGGAGAGATATGGATGTGAACTGCAACTTGACTGGTTGGAGGACACATATAATTTCGAGGTGGTAATTCTAGTTATACTATATGTCTGAAATATAGAGTGAGTATATTTACTGTTTAGTCAGATGAGGAAGAAACTACTCTGAATATGTCACATATAAACACTCTCAAGTAATGCCAGACTGTTTCTGCTACCACAGTAAAGACTTGAGAAGTAGTTAATGACTGATGAGGTCTGTTTGGTTGAAATGTGGCATTTATAATAACATGAGCCAATTACCAGTTTGTGGATTCTAAAGAAAGTCAATATTTTGTTTTTATATCCAGTTCCAATCCCTGTTGCCTGACACACCAGCTGTGACACCTGACGTTATGTGATATTTTTATGTAAATGTGAACTCACTACGACAGTGTAATTGCATCAGAAGTGCATGCACACACGTTTGTACCTTTTTGGCAGTAGTGGACTTGAATGAATTCAGTAAATTGTGTTTAATTTAGCCACTAAAGGATTATATGCTATAAGAAAAAACATGTGAAGAGTTACATTTTTCTCAACTGCAGCTTCAGTTTTTATTTTATTTAGAGTGCACTGACCCCAACAGCGGGAAACATGCAGTTCCTCAAGAATGCAAAGCTGAGAATCAAAAATGAGGAATGAATGTCAGCTGCTTTCATGAGCACAGATGGTGACTGTGTTTCTCTATCACTCTTTTTGTTACTTTTTTCAAAGTTCAGAACGGAAGTTATGCAATGAATTACTGGTACAAGCAACATGCATCACATCTGGTAAGACTGTGACGAAAAGCACTGGTGTACTCGTGAAGAAAATGCAGCTGACTGATTGAGAATGGAGTGACACTGAGTGCACTGAGGTTGATTTGTCCCAGCCTTGTTAAACTTGTACCCAGTGGGGTGATGTCAGCCCAAGGTTATGCACACTGAGGTGGTGCGTGACACCACCCAGTGCTTTTCAATAAATCATAAACCCACAGAGAAGAGAAAGGATGGTGGTGTGATGTAAGAAAAAAGCTTAGAGTATATTCAGTGTTACAGTAGATGACTGGGGGACAAGAGAACAGGTGAAACACAGTGAATGGTTCAGGTTTGTGACTCTAGATTCAGCACGTGGGCTTACAGGTGGAGGTGGAGGTGGCTCACCCTGTTCAATGATAAGCCATTTTAATGCTCTGTTCTGCATTTCAGAAACTATTTCACTTGTAGTACAGTTGCAGTTGCCCATGCATAAACTGCTTCAAGTTGTACATTGGAAAACGAGAATTATTGTTCGACTTATTGTCTTTGAGCTTTTAACAGATTTCATGGACTTCCTCAACAGATTGAGTTTATTCACTTGTCATGGAGATGATTTGATCTTTATCATGCCGCCTAGGTGAATTTTGATACATGATAACAGATGTACGGGCAGACAAAGCTAAACAAAGCTGTTGTCTGGTCTGGTGTTCACAGACAGCTGGGGCCAGATGCATAGGTGATGTGTATACACAAAAACCATACGTACGCCTTTTGTGTGTGTGCACCTCACACATTCCTTAGACCAGGTGTACACACAGTTTTAGCTGAGATAGCTATAAGTGAGATGATAACGATGAGATTAAATAAAAGTTGAAGGATGGATAAGATGGTTTTTAGGTTGTTTGTCAGTTTCACTGATTGTGTTATTACTTTTGCTGCACAGCGTTCTGTAAAATGTCAAAGACACATCTATAAAGTTAATTTTAAATGATTTAGGGGTGAATAATTTCATCATTACTTCTATTTACATTCATCTCCCTGTTAGTGGTCATTAAATGTTATCCTGTAAAGCACTTTGTAAAGTCTGTTTCCACATGAGCTATATGAAAAAAATCATTGGTCATCCTTGTGACGTTTAACAATAATGATGAGAAATGTGATGAATTAGTGGTACGGATGCTACAAATATCCACAGCCATGTGTAATGACAGCTGATCTGGCACTGCTGGAGAACCTTGCCCATTTGACACAATCTGTGAAATTGCTCTTTCTATACCATATTTCACATTGACTGGTCTAATGAGTGGTGGAGGGACACAAGGATCAATATGCAAACAGATGTTTAAGGGTGTTTTTACATCCATTTATGGTCAACTGTGAGTGTGAAAATAAACCTTGAGATTTATAAAACAGAATTGAACGGCTTTATACATCTGATGAAAAGAATGTATATGCACATCTCTGCTTTAGTGTTAACACACTGTTTAAGTCACACATTCTCACTTTGACTTTGTCACATATTGATGTTTGGTCATGGAGCTTCCATGTCAAGATATGATGTGCAAGGTACCCTGGGTGCATTGGTTGTTGATATTCTGGGATGCTGTCAACTTCAACCTGTTACATGCATTGTCTGTTTTCAAAATACACTTCTGTTTTCACAGGAAATGAATGGGTTGCAGTCTCTTTCAAATTAAATATACTACATTGGTACATCGCAAATTGACATTGTTTCCTTCATCAGCAAACATACGTGGTTACGTTTTACCAACACATGCACGCGGTAAGGTTTTGGCAACAAAAGCATGTGGCTGGGATTCAGAAAAAAAGATCAAGGTTTGGCTTTACAGTCGTACGGAAAGTTGAACACCGGCCTCCCAGGTGAAAGTCGGTGGTTCTTGGACCCATCCCCCAACCCTCCTACCCAACCCTGCACGGGGCACTGGTAAACAATAATGACGACCAGCCACATATGCTGACGTAAAAGGACGGGGTTTTTTGTTGCTGTCTTAGGCCGGAATTCACTGACCAAGCGATCAAGGTTGATCTACGCAGAGTTTTATGCATCTGGCCCCTGATGTCTGTCAGCTTCTTGTCCTGGTTTACTTAGTTCTTTTGTATTTCGCAGAGCAAATTACACAACAAAGTATGTTCATATTGAAGTGTTTTTTGATCTGATGCTACTATCAACAGGATGACAGCATTTGTTTGTGCCTTCAAAAACTGTTAAAATCACTCTGTTTTATGATGTGAAAATGCTATAGTTAATGTTTGGTTTGGTTCATACACAAAAATGCTTCTTAGGTTTAGGGAAATAGCATAATTTGGGTTAGAATACGTCATTAAGGTTAAGGGACCTCCATCATCATGCTTACAATAGTGACCATGTGGTTAAGGTTATGTAACAATCATGGTCATGGTTTTTAAAGAAAACATGTTGAAAACCATGTGTAAGCCAACAAATTTGATCTGTTCTGTAAACTAGTGGTCCAAAGAGGTCCTCCTGTGTACATCAATATGAACACCAGTCATCAGTCTCCATGCATGTTGCTTTTACCATTAAATTATTACTCCTCTTCCAAATTGTGATGGGAAAACTCATCATAGCCCCTTTCTTGACTGCATGGCTAATATTTTTATATATTTTGAGGAGACATGACTCACTAAACTCATTGAAAGTCTAAGCTCCAAAACCTATGCAGTAGGATTTTTTTTAAAGAAGATTTTTGGAAAAAAAATGAAGGAATTGAAAATCTACTTCTGGCGATGTGCTCAACAACTTCCATTAAGTAGGACTTTATAAAGGGCCTCTTTTGGACCACCTTAGAACTTAAAACTGCACAACCTAAGAGAGCTATTCTTTTAAGTGTTGGAAAAAACTAGGGTTCATCAAGAGTTTTGGACAGAGTTTTCCAGAAGTATCTGAAGCACCTCTGAAGGTGACCTCATGGTTGAGCTTCTTTGACAGAAACACAGTCCCTGTTTTATCAGAGCCAGAAGACAGATGCAACAGAACTATCTTAAAGGACACTGAGACAAAATGAGTGAGAGTAAGAAAGAACACAGAGGAAAATCGGTGACAGAGAGGCTGGAAGAGAAGGAGGCAGACAACGCAAAGAAGATAAAGAAGATTTTGTTGAGAGTCAAGAGGTGGAGGGGAGGGCATGGAAAGAGAGAGAAAGGAAGGGCCGGGAGAAAGTGGAGGAGAGGGAGTACAAATGAGGAGTGTGGCAGATAGAGCCAGATACTGAGCTGGAGATTTGGCTGTTTAATCGAGTCGGTGAGGATTAGAGCCGGATTATGTAGGAATTGCGACATAGCAGCAAATTAGCCCGGTAGCTTTAATCTGAGAGGCGGACAAAGCCAAAGTACTTGACCAGACAGCAGTGTGTGTGACTGTGTGTGTGTGTTTGTGTCTATGCTATATGTAAGTAATGAGGTGACATGGTTGTTTGTCTATAATGTCTGTAACATACAGTTTCAAAGGATGTGTTGACTCAGACACACACAGGCATACCAATCCATTTGTCTCCAGCTGTAGTTGGAAAAACAGCACAGTAGTCACAACATTACATCTTACTGTTTATTTCTGCTATAACAAAATGTTTTATGCCTCCACACTGGCAATAGCTGTGGCCAGTGGCATTATGTTTTCAGATTGTCTGTCCATACGTCTGTACGTCCATACATCTCTATGTCCATATGTCTGTACATCTGTCTCATTCTTGTGAACATGATATCTCAAGAATACCTTGAGGGAATTTCCTCCATCCATGGATTCAATAATTAACCAATTAGACTTTGGTGGTCTGAGGTCATCATAACCTCATCTGTCTCATTCTTATGAAATTGATATCTCCTAAAGGGCTTGAGGAAGTTTCCCTTAAATTTGGCATAAACTTCTACTTGTACTCAACAATTAACTGATTAGATTTTGGTGGTCAAAGGTCAAGGTCACTGTGATCTGGTCTGTCTCATTCTCGTGAACTCAATACCTCGAACACCTTGAGGAAATTTTTTTCTCAAATTTGGCACAAATGTCCACTTGGACTCAATGGTGATTTGATTAAATATTTGTGGTCAAAGGTCAAGGTCAGTGTGACCTTTCATTCGTCTCACTGTTATGAAAGTGCTACATCAAGAAGTTCACAACAGAGTTTCCTTAAATTTAGCTTGAACGTCTGCTTGTAACCAAAGATAAACTGAGTAGATTTTGGTGGTCACAGGTCAAAGGTCAAGGTCACTGTGACCTCATGTGTCTCATATTTGTGAACGCAATATCTCAAGAACACCTTGAGGGAGTTTCCTCAAATTTGGTACAATCCACTTGGACTCAAAAATAAACTGATCATGATTTGGTGGTCAAAGGTTTTTGGCCATAACTTAAGAATTTGTACACCAATTATGACAAAATTTCACATAAATGTCAAAAGGGATATATTTTTGAAGTGATGACATTTTATACAGAAAAAGTCAAAGGTCAACTTCACTGTGACATCATATGCAAAAACACAGGAGAGGGAAACATTTGGTCAGATACTGAAATGGTGACACTAATCTTGGGTGCCCACCTTCAAACTGTGCTGATTGTAATTGATCTTCTGTGCTGCTGGGGGGAAGATGTGTGTGAAGCATCCATGTTTTCACAGACAGGGATGTAAACTGTTAGAGAAACTTGACTGGTTTGCAGAGGTAAACAGCCACAAAGCAGTAATTCTAGTCATTTTCTTATTGTTTTTTGTATTTAATTTTCCCCCTTTCAGAAACACGAACAAAAGAGATTTCCACACAAAGTCTTTCATTTTTACACATTGACTCTGATTTAGAGCTGCATCATTAGTCAATTAATTGATTAATCAATCCTGGGAAAATAAATCTGCAACTATTTTCATGATTGATTAATAGTTATAGGCATTTTTAACTTGTTTCTCAAGTTAACGTACAAACCATAAATACCTTGTATAAACCTTTAAAGATCAGTAAAACTACAAATTGACAGATATGTTCAGTGAATTCAATCTATTTATCTTCACCTACTATAAAAAAATTTTTTTTAAACTTTTAATTGACCTTAGAATGCAAGTACCTCCTGAAAGAAAGGCTTTTAAAAATATTTTTGTAAATACACCATGGCAGCAGGAATTAGCAGCCAGTAAAGACCTAAGATGAAGCAAGTAGTTCCAGTCCTGTGAGCAGTCCAGCCCCGATGAAACCCGATCAGAGCAGGTCAGGCACCCATGAAGGCAGAGACAGTCCAATGAGTCCCCCATACACAGTGTAATCATCGTTGACATGCCACACACGCATTCGCATAGCTCACACCAACTTACACCTGAGTGTGTGGCATAGGAAACACACACTTTATGTCATACACACACACTTCTGTTACACTGTAGCAGTTTTATTGGTGGTGGAGAGGAAAAAATCGCCTGCCACTCACCTCAGCCTTACCAGCTGCACCTCTGTAAATGAGGATAGATGGGGTGTAGAGGAGAGCAAACCATCTGAGTTATGACTTATTAATGCCTCAAAGATATGTGTAAGTGTGAGTGTGTGCAGAGGGGGGATGGGAATTATAGAGATAGGATGAAGTTGCTTACATAAGAGCTCATTTCCAGCCTACAGTAGCACCTTGGACTGTTTTCTCTTTGCAGTCCAGCTCCTGGCTGCCCCTGAAGTGGCGGCCGCCTTGTGTCCATTTGAATCACAGTCCCTTCATTAGGACCTGGCGTGTTCGTTTGCCACCCCAGCGCTCGGCAGGACTAGCTAACAGGCTGCAGACATCTACTCATATTTGCACACACCATGCCACACACACTTCACCACGGGGCTTGTGGGTAGTTGTTTTCTCAAGACCATGCCAGTGCAACTTATTCACTGCTAGACAAATGCTTGTGTTTGTTTGCTGCTCTTCTAACCCATTTTTCATCTTCTTTGGCTAGTTGGGAACTGACAGGAAAAATTGGCAAAGCTACAAAAACAATCAAAGCAGCTCTTTGTTAGGTTCCCTTTGGGCTCTGAACACTCACAGTATGTTAGGAAATACTGAGTGTGTCAGTTAGTGATGGGATGGAGGCTCCTACCTGACCACAAATATTACACATATTAATTAAATGATTTCTCTCCAGGTTGATTTATCCAGTGATGATTTTTTAAGTGTAGTTCAACAATATAAAACATGTTTTAAAGGACAGGTTCAGATTTTTTCAACTCTCTGTTGTTGTCTGATCAGAGTGTTATTGGTCGATGTAGCTTCAGCTGAATTTTAGAATGCATTACTGCTAGTTTTGGCCAGTAAGGACAGAAGGAATGATTACAGCATAATAACTCTCCCCAGGCACATATGGCAGCTGAGCGTTATATTAAGATAGATGTGAAAAAAAACACCTTTCCTTTAAAGTCATATTGAAATGGCATTTAGTGCGTCTTTAGCATACGTAGTGTTACTCCAAGTGAAACTGAATGTGGTTAGTTGAGGTGTGGGTGTAATTAATTCCAAATCTTCACATTTCATTGGATCACTCAAAAATGAAATAATTGCACAACCACATTTTTTTAAAATGTAAACTGACATTGAACCACACACCTCTGACCCATGACCCTGTTCTGCTAGCTACTGTAACCAACTGCATCCCATGAGCTAAATGTCAAGAGTAGTATTATTTGACAGGCGGATTACCTAGTCGCTCCTAGCCATATTTAATTAGATACGGTCATGCATATGCCCATGACTCAAGATGTGTCAAAAAAAGATATTGTACGGTAGTGTTGGTTAACACTACAATATTTGGTTTTAGTATTAAATATCAGTATAAGCAATCAACAGAACATAGTAAAAAAGTGATAAATATATAATACTGATATTATAAGTAGTAGTAAGAAAGGGCTACTTTACTATACTTACCCTGTGTTACATTGATTTCTTTAAGAAAACTTGTTTTTCTCTTATGCCTCCAGTGAAGAATCCAAAAAATGAGAAGATTCTTGATGAATTGAAGCAAAAGGGGTCTGCATTTAACTACAGCAGATACATCAAAACATCCTTTTACAAACTGTCACACAACTTGTGCAGTATAATCCAACTGTTGTTTGTCCAGTAGTATGTTCAGTACTGCAAATGCTCAGTACTGCTCAGTACAGGCAGCCATTTTTGATGGGGAACTGAACAAAAAGTGAAACGTATAATATTTATCCTCTCTTCAATGCCAGCCTCCAAAAGTTCTGCCCGGACTGCCTGGGTGAATCCCTGAAACCCTAATTGCGTGACCACATGGGAATGCTACCTCAGTTGGTAGTTTGTTTGATGAGCTGTTTATACCTACAGAGTGGGTTCCCAGCTATGGAGTTGGCCATGTTGTTCTCAAGTAATCCAGACACTGGCTCTAGATGGGGCCTTTTGTGTTCTTATGTTTTTGCGTCAGCCACTGTCTCCTACATGCTTGGCACACGAGAAGTTTTAGTTCAGTTCATTGCTAGATGCCACTAAATCTTGTACACAGGGGTCTTCACTGTGTTTCAGGCCAAGGACCCCTGACCTGAAAGAGAGATGGAGCAGTATAAAATTGAGTTGCTCATTAAACTGGGCCTACAGTAACATGTAGGGTGGCCTAACGTGCCATGTGTAAACATACCATTTTCAGGCTTCAGGCTTTCCTTGTATGCACATGGAAGGGCAGAGAGGTGTGCCTTCCCTGCCTTACGCTTTCCATGTAGGCACATGAAAGGTTGGAGTGTGTGCTCTCTCTGCCTTAGGCTCTCTGTGTAGGCACATGGAAAGACAGAATGACAGAACAGAGTTTTCTTTGACTAAAATGGTTCTGACTGAAATATTTAAATTTTTTGAAAAGAAAAGAAAAGCTAGAATTAAAACTTTAACAATATTACCAAACAATTATTTGCTGCCACCTGCAGTAATTCTGAGGTCCTCCTAGGGGTCACAGACCCCTTGTTGAACACCAGGCACTAGACCTTTAACATCCATCCATCCATCCATCTTCTAACCGCTCCATCCTCTTGAGCCTGGAGCCTATCCCAGCTACATCGGGCGAGAGGCAGGGTACACCCTGGACAGGTCACCAGACTATCACAGGGCTGACACATAGAGACAAACAACCATTCACGCTCACATTCACACCTACGGACAATTTAGAGTTATCAATTAACCTAGTCCCCAATCTGCATGTCTTTGGACTGTGGGAGGAAGCCAGAGTGCCCAGAGAGAACACACGCTGACACGGGGAGAACATGCAAACTCCACACAGAAGGGCTCCCACACCCGGGATCGAACCGGGAACTCTCTGGACTTGCTGTGAGGCGAGAGTGCTAACCACCATACCACTGTGCCACCCACCTTTAACATATGTTGTGATATAGTTTTGCTGTTGTTAAAGGAGTTCACCTATGACCTCATCAAGAATTTCTGCATTCTTGGATTCTCAGTTCAACATGGAGGCATGTGAGACAAACAAAGTTTAATTAACAAATTCAATGTAACAACTGGTCAGTAATTAGTATACAAATGATCTTGTGGGGGTGAAGTACTTTTTACATATAGTGGAAAAATAGCACAGGGACACAGGATTTGAACTATTTTTATATTCACTGTGTATAATGAGTTTAGTCACCCAACATAAAGAGCATACTTCTAAAGCACAGGATCCTATCTCCTGGCTGCCATGGCCAAGCCTCTACCTCCTGTCTCTCCTCACAGCTGATTTGTTTGTTTAACAGTTGAACAACATTACAGGATAATTTCTGTAGCCCTTGGGACCCACTGGGCAGATCAAGTGCAAACAACTCACTTCTGAGGCCAGCGTAGGATATCACTATCACCACTGCCCATCACATAATTACAGCCCTGTCTCCCAAAGGATGCTCTCTGCCGTTGGATGATCATTGTCTTTGAGGGGAGATGTACAAACTGTGAAGTCCCTATGGTGAATGGCTTTTTGGGAGGGATGTCCTGGAGAGTCCAGAGTGCTTGGTTCAGTGGAAGGAGAGTGTCTTGCATTATGCATGGTGGTTGTTATTTTCATCACATGGTGCTGTCAGGCGTCATTGTCGTTCCTGCCCCGTCAGCACAAATTGCAGTGTGTTCACAGATTGCTGTTTTGGTGTCTACTTTAACCTCCCCCCCACCCCCCCCACCCCTCATACTCTCTCCATTTTTTTTTTTTTTATCCCACTTTACTTTATTTCTCTGCGTTATGGAAATGGAGGTAGAGCACCCAGTAGGTTCCATTAACTGGTGCTGTCTCCAGAGTGGTGTGGATCCTGGTTTGAGGAGGACTTAAAGTCAGGCTGCTTGTTGTGACAAAGCTGGCCCTCACTCTCAGGCCACTCAGGAGAATGAGAGGGAGAAAGTGGCCCTGCTCTGGAGCCCATGCATTATTTCACACAGCAAGTGACAGCCCAGCACACAGGCACAAATGCCAACAGACGCCGGGGCGTCAGCAAGAGGTGTGTGTGTTGATGTGGGTATGTTTGTGTGTGTGTGTGTGTGTGTGTGTGTGTGCGCGCACAGGCTCCTGAATGTGTGTGTTTTTCCGGCTTTATGCCACTGCTACTGTGAAAGCTTGAAGCATACAGTATCTTTCACAGCCAAATAACCTAGATTAGGGCTGGACAGGATTTAGTGAAGTGGTTAGAAGAAATCTTTTGAGGCCTTGTCTGGTAAAAGATGAGTGTGTCACAAAAAGAGCGGTTGCCAGGTCTCAAAGCACTCTTTAACAAGGTTTAGATAGCTAAAAGCACAACACAGCATGCAAGCTACACTTAATCTTCTACCTCTCATCCTAATCCACTCACCTGCCAAGCACTTGGTCTGTTTTTCCTGTCTTTTCTTGAGTTGTTTCTTTTCTGAAAGGAGGATGTTTTAATGATAAGACCTATTTGTTGTCTGTAAATGACCCTAATACATTTTGGACTCGAGTTGACGGTATTTTAAATGTCTAATGATATTAGAATTTCATGTTGAGTGGATGACATTAACAGATAATGATTTGCAGACATTGAGTTTTGTTCTCCATGTTGGATTTTGGTTACTTAACAACACAACCTAAAACCAAAAAAAAATGTTGTCAGTATCCTAGATCATACTGACATTGACATTAGACGTTGTCCTGACATGGCATGTTGGTCACCTTAGATCACAACCTAAATTCAACCAAATACCGACTAGGGGTGAAAGGATCCATCAGTCTCGATTGATATATCAATTCAATGACCAATGTTCCAGTATCATCAATCTAAAGTTTTTGAAATTCTTTGTCACCATCAAACAGAAGCAGGCAGATGATGGCAAGCAGCCAAGAGAAAGATGATGGCCTAATATTATGTACTCGGAACTATATCATTAGTGTGGTCATTTTTTGGATTTCAGAGAAAATATAGGTCAACAGACAAAGCACATGCTGTATGTAAACAATGCCATTATGAGACAAGATACTCAGGAAACAGGACATACCTGCCTGGCCAGACATCTCACTCCGCTAACTTCTTGCAGTAACACAGTGACATCAGCTGCTCTGTTTCAATAATGTTAGACTGAAAAAACATGCATGCAGGCTGATATTCAACTGAGCTGCTCTGTCGGGAGTTGCAGTGACTTAAACCGATGGTGAGTAAGAAAAGTTTAAATAATACATGTAATCTGTTGAACTATGAGTAGATGAAAACTCTGCTAGCCCCTAGGCTAATTTATGCAATATAACAGTGCTAAAGCAAGTAAGTGCTTACAAGCAAAAGATAATTAACCTTGACAGTTATTATTGAGTCAAATTGCATACTTTTGTTAAACGATCTCATTGGTAGTCCATGTCTTATGGCTGTTGGGAGATGTTTGCTTTTAGGGCACATTGGCTCTAAGTTAGGCCAAAGATGATGGGTACCCCACCTTGTGCAGGACTCTGTTGTACCGTGATCAAACTAGTGATTTACACTCTGAAACACTGGTGGCCAGCTAGGTTTGAGGTTTGACTGGCACTCTTAGAATAACATCATCTTGTTGCACCCTCTTCCTCTGCGATGCCCTCATTCAATGAACCTGAATTCCTACAGTATATAAGAGCAGATATATTCAGATATTATGGAAATTCTGTAAAAATGTGCTCTACATTTGGATGTAAACTTGGTTGGTTGATGGAAAATTGAGTCATCAACACTAGCCATGAGCACCACTGTGTACTATATAGCTATACCATAGGTTTACCTTTTGGACAAATGAAAAGAAATAGCCATGTAAAAACATGGTTTAATGGATGCAAGGAAAGCTTGACTTAGACATAAGGACGTGCAGATATCTGTGCACACAGATTTCACATGAACCCTATTGTATCCAGTCCTGTCAACAAAACAGCCTCCCTTGGTTTGATATTCACAAGACCTTGAACACCCAAATGCTGCAGTTTCCCTATTTGTCCTCCCATTCAAGTTATTCAGTCTAAAACCTGCTGATAAAAAAGCAGGGTAATAGGAAGAGACAGAGAAAGACAGAAAAGAAAAAAAAATGGGAGATTGAGGAAATAAAATTGAAACCACAGAGACAGGAGAAAGATGGGAGTTGTCTATCTCTCTAGAAGTGCCGATTAGGCAGGAAAGACTGTGCTTGTGTGTGTGCTCGCTTGGATGTGTGTATTTGTGCAGGCCTGACTGCATGAGTGTGTTTGCACGTTACATCCTAGCCTACTTCCTCTTTCCCCTCCTGACATTCCACTTCCCGTCACAGCGGCCTGGCGCTCCCAGATAAGGCCTTCCAGTACATTCTTCCTTCCTGTCGTCGTTCTCTCCTCCATCCAGCACCAACTGCAGCCTGCAGCGATCAATCCCACCGATAACTGTTAGCCACCAAAATAAATAAATACATTCTGTCTTCTCCACATCTCAATACAAAAGGCATGCGGCTGTTGGTGAATAACAGCCTCTATTGTAGTAGCAGGGTGGAGGAAAAAATAACCTATCCTGGGGATTTGGTGACATGGAATGACATATAGAGAAGTGAATGTGGAGACTGCAGCTTGTGTCACGTCGAAGTGGAAGAGACCTCACCTGCTCAACAAGCGCAGATCCATATTTTGTAGCTTGTTGTGGGTGATGGGTGTATTGCGGTGCATGAAGGCTTCTGCACTGGACATGAACAGAGATTGTTAGTTTAGCCAGCGTGACGTTAGCACCACTCCTTTACCTCTCGCAACCGGATCCCCTCAGTAGCAGAAGCTGAGAGGGGCAGAGGGGGTCTAAAATCTTGGGTAGAGTGTGCTTGACTTGTCTCCTGTTTCTGTGTATGTGGACGAGTGTACAGGTGCTCAGTAATTTGAGTCAGACCCCATTGTCCATTGTCCTGAGGGATTCTGGGTAGTGGAGCAGACTCTGGCGCATACAATGGCTCAATTTACAAAGCCAAGGCTCTTACCTGGAAAGGCAAAGTATTGAGGTCTTTACTCCTGCTCCAGCACTGGATCAAACACCAACTGCTGTGTCCCTGCTTCTAAGGAAGAGAGCGTCACTGTGTGGGGAAGCAACTCGTGTGATAGCCTGTTCCTTTAAAGAAGAGGAGATGATCATTATCTAGTAGACTACTGAAATGGATAAGGGGGTGTTGGGTTCATTTTGCTCATTACCTGCATGTAGGACATTTCAAGTGATGAAAATACTCGCCTGAACTCAAATTGACATTTTACTTTACTTCATTATTCATCTCACACTTGGTGTGGAGGAGCTTTAATGGTGCATGAATGGATGTTAAACCAGATCTGAGCAATAATTAGATTCTTTTAAGTAAAAAATTAGAAGAATGTTAGGCTTTATCCTTTTTTCTTTTTACTTTTCTTCAGTGACACAGTTGTTCCTCCAACAAGAATCTTGACATCAGAGAGTGAGTGATTATTATATGTAATGTTAGTGTAGATGTACGGCATTGTCAGTATTTAGATGAAGCAACGTGCTGGAAACCAGTGAAATTATCTTTAAGAAAACGGTGGGCACGGACTGTATTAAAATAACAAACTGGCAACACAAAAATTATATCAATGTAAAGTCAAGATGGATCTTTAGTCATGATGGACACATGAATTAAGTTTGACAAGCAAGAAACAAACATGGAGTGTCCACCCAGAGACCACAGTTCCTGTCTAATGTGAAACCAAAAATTTGTTGTAGCTAAGTGACTTTACAGACAATTAACTACACAAAGTACATAAACATAGGTACTTCATGTAACCCAACAAAGTGTGCATATAAACACGTCTATGTCCCATAGTTTTAAGTGTCCTGTAGTTATTTTAACGTAAACCATTTTTTTCCTAAATTTAAACAAGTATATATATTCTCTGGTCTACAACCTAACCAAATAGGGGTGGGCAGCTAGCTCTCATTCCAAAGTCTTCAAATACCACCACTTCGTCTGTGATTTCAGCGTCAGACACCAATACAAAAGCCAGCTTTTCGCACTGGTATGATCTGCTGCTGTTTGTAACACAGTCGAGCAGAACCTTTCGCAGTGGTATGAAACGCTGCCAGTCAGCTGCACAGCACTTTGGAATGCTGTCGAAACTACGTCATATGAGGAGCTGAATGAATGAGTCCAACCCTGGACTTTCACCTGGGAGCCCGATTTTGGCTTCCTGCATGACTGTAAAGCCAAACCATAATGTGTTTTTTCTAGACTTAAACCGATTTAGTGCGCAGTGCTCAGAATCGGGCCGGTTTTCAGGGAATCGGCCAAAATCAGAATCGGTCATCCAAACACTGCAAATCGGAAATTGGTATCAGCCAAAAAAATTGTAATCGGTGCAAGTCTAGTTTTTTCTAAACCTAACCTAGTGCTTTGTTACCTAAGCCTAACCTAACCTTTTGTTGATGTCAAGGAGGTGGAGGATATGTAGCACATAATATGTGGACGTGAAAGGCCACTGACAAAGCGGAGATATGTGACCACCTGGGTGAGAACGTGTCAGGGCGGGTGGGAATCAATACAGCATATTATTGAAATATTTTGTCATTTTGTCATGATATTTCATCATCAATAGACTTCCAGTGAGAAACTGCAGCTACTAGCAGTAAGAAACCTAAGCCAGAATACACAAAGTCAGCTTTTGCTGGTAGTGAGAAATTAACTGAGTGGTTCCAGTGTGATGCAGTTTCCATCTAAAGCCATAAATCTAACACCTCTATCAGCAGTCACGATAAACTCTTGTCAAACTGATCAGCAAAGCATTAATAACAGAGCCTAATCAAGTCTTGCACTATTCATTAAACAGCCTTACACACACACACTAACAGTGTAAGCTGTCTTAAATATATTTTACTCATCCAATTTATCTGTACAACTATCCACCACCTTATTGAAATACGACACTGACTAAATCACTGAATGTTAATAGCCAATTACAGTGTGCACTGTGAACTAACAGGGAGGTTTCCTGAGTCTCTGTCTCAGTAGATGACAACTTGTCTAATTACACACAGTTCCAGATATATTTTTTTCACTAACAAAAAGATAGTCATAATAATAGCATAATGCAAAATAAACCACTAGTAATGCCTGAGCTGCCAGAAATAAAGAATAAATTCAATATCTTACTTTGATGCTAACCTGTTATGATGATTTTAAGGTAAAGACAGTTGTAGAGTCTGTTTCATTCAGAAAATAACCTTCTACATTTTCTTGTGTAGTGATGTGGGAAAAGTCACTCCCATTTTGCCTCTTCCAGCTCTTTATTCTTGCCTCAGCCATCGTCTGTGTGTTCAGGACACAGCAGCCAGGACGTCTGCTCATGCTGACACAACAGATCACATCACACCAAAACTCACATAACCTCATGGGTTACCTGTTGGTTTCATAGTTCACTATGATTTTGAAGCACTGGTTTTATCTCTAAACTTTTAACCCTTTGTGCCAAAGTGTAACCTTGGACATGCTCCCAGCAGGGAAATCAATATTACCATTGATATTTTTTAGAAGGCCTTCCTCCTAATAACATACATTTGTTCAATGTAATGTTTTTTTCCACTGGTGTTTCTGTCTTACAGTGTTCTTTTTGGTGGGTAGCCCAACCATGTTTCTGTTATTTGATTTTAAAGCATGTTGTAACTTAACTTCAGAATAGTGCCGCACAAAAACACTTAAGATTGTCTTAATGTTGTTGACTGATGTAAGGATCACACAGTGATTGCAGTCTACCAAGATGAGTATAAGATAAACTTCATTTCAGCCAGGGTACATGCTGAAGGCTTTGCTATATCTTACTACCAAAATCACTCACTGCAATTAGTGCATGACACTCAGCTCTATGTGCAATCATATCTTTTAAAATTCTTTGAGCGACGCCAGCGGCATGGCTCAGTGGCTGCCAATGTCAATCTGTTCACCACTATCATGAAATTTGGTACAGCCATTCATGTTCCTCTCAGGATGAACAGTAATTTGCCATCTAAGCTGCACTTTATGTTTGGCGTACATTAGCAAGTGATAGCATGCTAATGCACTAAACTAAGCAATGTATCTTCATACAGCGGCTCTATGATATCCTACAAATTTACACTCCATGAATGACATTGTGTACTTAACATGAAGTTATTTAGGTTAGGTTTAGGCAAGTAAAGTTATTGTGATTAAATTTAGGAAAAGAAACATGGTGGCAACACACCGTAAAATGACTCAAAGTTCACACGGTTCTGAACGCGGTCTCCTGGAAAAAGTTATGTGTTTTGTGACCCATCCATCACCCCAACCAGTCTCATTACAGGGACTGCTTCTTTCTTTATTCCTTTCAGCGCACTGGTCACGTGATCACAGCCTTCCCAAATATGTGGGTTATACACTTTTTACTGGCCAATTACTTGGGATATGTACAAATTTTTGTGCATTACTTTCCGTAGGAAAACGTACAAACAGAATCGGGAACGTCCTGAACTAAGATGTTAGCATAGCGAACATTAGCTTACATCTACAAAACATCAGCATGCTAGTATGCTGGGTAAGCCTTTAGCTCAAAGCAGTACAGCCTCAAAGCACTGTTAGCTTGGCTGTGGACTCTTAGTCTTGTTGGGTGTGAATGCCAGAAGCTTTCACAACCTATGTTCTTCTGAGTCTTTGTTATTCCACTGTGTTTTTTGACACGCTACTTCTGCCACATTTTTTAACATTGAAACTTCATTCAAACATCAACATGTTCAGCTCAATTAGGGCATTACTGCATTATTATTTTCATTCGTATCTTAAAGGCGCTGTATGTAAGAATGTGGCCAAAACGGTAACTGCACTCAAATTCAAAATACTGCCGCGAGTCGTGTCCACCCCCCCCTCCCCCACAGATTCGAGGTTGCTGGACAGCGGCACGCTGGAGACTGATTTTTTGCCCACGGGCAGCTGCCGTGGCAGGACCGCGTCGCCACGTCCTTGATCTTCAGTTTTCCAGCGGACCGTTCGAGCAAGTCTGGCTTCTCTGCTGCTAACGCTGCTGCCGGGATACAGCTGAGGAGCCGGCTGCTAATGCTGTGTACCGGGACACCGCTAATGCTGCTTGCAGTGCTGCTGTAGCTCAGTTGTAACTGATGCTGAGACTCTACTGACTGTGTGACTGGTAGATGGCGGTGGGTGGCGCAACAGGCCAAAACACAAATTAAAAACATAAACATGATTTGCGGACTGTAAATTTTTTTTTTAATTGCGAATATTCTGGCTGTACTGTTGTTGTCGGTGAGATTAGTGTGTTATATGAACACAGTCTCTGTGACATATTAGGAGGATTTTATGACTATTTGCTTTAGATTTCTTACATATAGTTCCTTTAAATACTTTATGAAATATTCAGTATTTTTTATTTAGGAAATTTTCCCCATTCAAATCAGTGGAGGAATCTTCAAATCTGACACAAATTGTCAGAGTGCAGAGAGATTCTAAAACATTTCTCTTCAACTCCCTGTCACAATCACAATTTTCACTCTACATTCATCTTTTCTTGTCAAATGGAGTACAATTTGTGTTTTTTCAAACAATGTTGCAAGGGAAGCAATCTGAGGTACACATTTGGCACAGTGACTCTGAAAGTGAAAGAAACTCCATGAACTTCTGCATTGAACTCAATGCTAACTGAGACCCAGAAATCTTAAAATATTCCACAGCATTCATATATTAATGGTATTATTCAACATTTAAAGCCAGCTTTGCAGTGTAGCATCAGTTTTTCAACACACAGCATTCACATCTGGGTTAGTTCTCTAGTTACCATTTAAACCTGTGTTATTTAATGGTAGTGACAACAATCTGTATTTCCTGATGACAGGCTGACAGCTTGTTTGATAATTGATAACACTTGATAACAGTGCAACTAGGCTATTAGTCTACAGTGTGGCAGTAGCAGCTAATATTTCTCACTGTGAGTTTGATTTCCATCAGTGACATGTTTACTGTCACTCACTTTTATTTATAGCTGGTAGCAAAGTTTCATTAGTTACATGTTAGCAGGAGGACGTCAGTGCACAGTTCAGTGTGCTCCCTGTATATATGTGTCTGACTCCCAGTCCGTCTGCTGCTACCATCCCTCCACCCCAGCACCAGATGTGCTTGTCTCTTTGGGGAGCCTTACCTTTAGTACTGCCTTTGAACACTGATAGGATTAGGAGTGTTGAGGCTTAGCACAGAGTCCTCGTCGCTTCGCCATCTAACCCAATCAACTCTGAGTGCAGCAGAGATGAGAGGAAGAGCTACCATGCCAACACCTCTGTCTACACTCTTTTATGTTGTATCCACTCACGTACACACGAGGCTATATGACAAGCTACACACTCAGCATGCTCAGGGCACATCTTAGTGTTTTTCTCTGTGAATTTGCTTCGCCTGGACATACTAATGACGAAAGCAAGACATGTCCGACATGTGTTGAATTCACAGTAGGGTTGGGTACCGTTCATAATTGAACTGATACGGTACCAGTACCGGTATCTGGAATTCGGTACCGGTACCAAACGGTACCTTATTTCGGTACTTTTTAACCCTATGGGCCCTAGGCCTTTTTGGAGTATTTTTACTGCCTTTACTTTTAAACTCATATCACAGTCATTATAAAGGCTACATACAGATGCTATATCTTGTTTTTTTCAGGACAATCTGGGCTAACCAGATTTGCCATCATTTCATGTCCTTCTATGTGCCTGTATTTTATATTAATTTTATATCAATGAAAAAAACAAATCTGTGTGCCTAAATTCTTACATTTTTACATGTATCTCACCATAGCAAGTTGGAAAATGACATATTCTGCCATATATGAAGAGGGGAGACTCTCTGGAATCTGGTAATATAAGAAACATGATGCTGGGACATTCTGTCATTTCACAGTTGTCCAAAACATGTGATTTGTGCCAGGCGGACATGTTTGCCAGTATTTTTTCATTATTGCAAGAAATTCCATTGACTCATTCACAAGTCAAAAATGTGTTTTATCTGAAAGAAACATGCAATATTTACATCTAAGATCATAGAAAAATAGTCAACCAAGTGCAATGATGTCCTCCAAGATAATATTTGTTTTTCAGTTTCAGTTATATATTGGGAAGACATTTTGGGCATTGGAGGGGGGGCACGTGTCCCCCTCAATGTATATGGTGACTACTGCCCTGTCAGCATGCATTAGGCTGCAGTTGTCTGGGTGTGCAAAGGTGAAGTACGCTGGTCTTGTCATACAAAGTTTGATGGAGTGTCAACTGGACAATATGGAGATATTTGCATCTTGAAAGCCGGACTACAAATGTGGATAGACAGGGAGAAACACACGCAAGCCTAAGATGTGGTAAGATACGATATTCAATCAATCAATTCAATTCAATCAATTTTATTTATACAGCCCAATATCACAAATCACAATTTGCCTCACAGGGCTTTACAGCATACGACATCCCTCTGTCCTTATGACCCTCGCAGCGGATAAGGAAAAACTCCCCAAAAAAACCCCTTTAACGGGGAAAAAAAAAACGGTAGAAACCTCAGGAAGAGCAACTGAGGAGGGATCCCTCTTCCAGGACGGACAGACGTGCAATAGATGTCGTACAGAACAGATCAGCATAACAAATTAACAGTAATCCACATGACACAATGAGACAGAGAGAGAGAGAGAGAGAGAGAGAGAGAGAGAGAGAGAGAGAGATGCAGGTAATGACAGTAGCTTACAACAACATTATTGAAAGTAATAATATTATAGTTATAGTTCTGGCTACTGTGGTACAATATGTTGAAAGTATGTATTAATATCTGGCAGTATACATGTGTGACAATAGTCGTGTATAATAACAGTAGAAGTATGACTAATGACTAATGATGGCAGCAGCAGCAGCAGGAGGCATCTGGCAGGACCACGGCAGCAGCATAACTACACACGTCACAGCGTGACGTGTGTGGTTGTGCATTTGATTGTGGTTGTACATTTGATAAGCTTTATCAAAGAGGAAAGTCTTAAGTCTAGTCTTAAATGTGAAGACGGTGTCTGCCTCCCGGACCGTAACAGGAAGATGATTCCACAGGAGAGGAGCCTGATAGCTAAAGGCTCTGGCTCCTGATCTACTTTTGGAGACTTTAGGGACCACGAGTAACCCTGCGTTCTCAGAGCGCAGTGTTCTGGTGGGATAATAAGGCACTATGAGCTCTCTAAGATATGACGGAGCTTGACCATTTAGAGCTTTATAAGTTAACAGTAGGATTTTAAATTCAATTCTGGATTTTACAGGGAGCCAGTGCAGAGAAGCTAAAACAGGAGAAATATGATCTCGTTTCTTAGTTCCTGTTAGTACACGTGCTGCTGCATTCTGAATTAGCTGGAGAGTTTTTAAGGACTTACTAGAGCTACCTGATAACAGAGAGTTACAATAATCCAGCCTAGAGGTAACAAAAGCGTGGACCAATTTTTCTGCATCTTTTCGGGTCAGGATAGGCCTAATTTTCGCAATATTACGCAGATGAAAAAATGCAGTCCGTGAGGTTTGTTTTAAATGAGAATTAAAAGACAAATCTTGATCAAATATTACTCCGAGGTTTCTTACGGTAGTGCTAGAGGCCAGAGCAATGCCATCAAGAGAAACTATGTCATCAAATAAAGAGTCTCTGAGTTATTCCTCACTATATGAAGTGACTGACAACAAGATCTGTATAATGGATTGTAAAGAAATGCGTCAGGTTTTTATTTTGTAGACAATTGATCTGAATGTAGAGCATGATGGGATGACAGCACAATGATGTGTGTGGTCCTGCGCTTTCATGTGATATGCGTGGCATTTCTGTGCGAGCCTGCGTTCGCGAGTAATCCATCCAAGAGTAATGTATGCGCAAAGCTTGTCGGAAAGCTACAATTCTGCTGTGTCCGCTGATATGCGTGGCTTCTCGCTATGACGCACGGTCGCGGAGAAAATCCACAGAGAAGAACGGGTGTGAATTTGGACGCACTATGCGTCGTTCGGGCCCATAGTCTAAACTTCTCAGTTTCAACATTTTATTGAGAACATTTAGGAACAGTGCTGCACGTTAACTTTTGTCTGCACATTGTTTTTGTCGCCATTGTTGCTGAGTCTGAGGTGCGAGTCATGCGCTCCTGCTCCGCCTCCACCTCAGGTACCGAAATTTGGCAGCGTTTCATTTTAAGTGAATCAGTACTCGGTAGTACCAACATGAATCGGTACCAAGTACAAAAAGTTTGAGTTTCGGCACCCAACCCTAATTCACAGTGCCAATGCCAATATTCTGTTACTTGTCTGTGATGGCAAATGTAGAATAATAACCCCCACTTTCTCACTCCCAACTCATCAATTGACTTTTGGTTTTGTATGGGAAATGAACAGCAGTCTCTTGGGTGAAAGTCCGGAGTTTGTTAAACCCATCCCCCTCCCCTCCCCCCACCCTTCTGCAGACTTTCTGACTTCTGTCTTTATAGCCCACTACAGCAGTTGCTTTGAACGTCAAAAAATTATGCCACTCGCTTTGTTTCATAGCACCTCTAAAGGGCAGTATGCCTCTTTGCCTTGGTATCTCATGCCAAGGCCCACCGTCTAAGCATCTGTATTTCATGAGTGGGGGGGTGAGACCAGGTTGTAATAACAGTAATGTCCTGATTAATGATTTGAATTTGTATAGTGTAATTATGTTGGAAAGGAAATTTCCAAAAAAAATACGAGGGCTAAAATTTCACCTGCCTAAAACTTCTTATTTGTTGTTTTACATTTCAGTAATTACATTTTCGATGTTGTCAGTTTTCACACCTTGCTCAAATATTCCCTGTCCAGTCTGACTTGATTAATTCTGTCGGTGAGAACTCAGGCGCGGCAACACTGTGTCTTCAGCAGTGATCTGGCCAAAGTAAAGTGAAAACATATTTCAGAGTTAAACCATTTATGTTTTCCATTTTAGCAGCATTGTTCTCCCTCAGCATCATAAACAAAAGCTACCAAATCCACAGTTTAAACTTATGTAGTGTAGTGTGATTATAATGGCAAATGTGGTCAAAGTACTGTTAAAAATAATATTGCCCTTATGGGAAAACAGACATCCTGTGTTTTAGTTTGGAAGCTGCATTCATGCCAACTGCATGGAAAATTCTGAGTAATGACTCTGGAAGTCCAAGCTACATTTATTTTGGAAAAGTATGACGTACGTGATGACAGTGAGTTTGTACAACAGAACCCTCTATCAGACTGCAGATACCACAGCTCAGCTAACAGGGCAAAAGTAACATGAAGTTTATCTGCAGTCAACCAGTTGTTCTGTATATGTCTGCTACATCTCTTAGATGCTGAGTAGAATATTTAAAAAATACAAATTTGAAAACTAGAGAAACCTGTTCTGAAGAATGTGCGTGTGACTGCTGCATGCATTGTCAACTACTGTCAGCTATTCCTAACTCGTCAAATACCGGCGCTTGGTCCGTGGCCCTCGATATCCAGATATCAAAACACAGAGGCACCCTTAAGCAGTGGTATGAGCCATACCGGCAGCTGCATTGTTTAAAGAGCTCTGAGCAACTGCCGTAGTGTAAGGCCATGCAAGACAAGTGAGAAGGGTAGTGGATTGGTCAAACAAATTCTGGACTTTCACCTGGGAGGACTGCAAACTTGTTACATTTCAGCAAAAATTGCCATTTTGAATAAAGAAATAGGTTATTTGAGAGATTTGTGTTGATCTGATTAGTTTTTGGAAAAAGAGGGTGGAGGTCGGGGAGGTCTCTGAGAAGTCACGGGGTGATGGGGAGTTAAATGAGGTCAGTTTTTCTCTGCCCACATACCTTAAGGGAAAAATCTCTTACAGTAGCATTATGATAACCTTATTTGGTTTATATAACTATGAGTCAAGCTGGGACTGTTAATTAGCCTGATTGGGTTGAGTTGTTTTGATTTAGAGAACACTAGCCAGTGTTTCCCTCGCGCCGCTGCTATAAAATCTCCCTATAGGCAACAAATTCACTATCTCCACTTTAAGCAGCCAGAATCAGGGATGAGCATGGATTATAAATAGAACACCTAATAGTTTAAAGGCTGATCAAAACTCTCTCTGACTCCCTCTGATAATGCTACATTGTGAACAATTTATCAGTGTTGACGTTAGCAGGAGGAGAGCTAGTTAACTCCTGTAAGCAGTCTGCTTAAACTAACTGATGGAGGTTGTACTGAGTTACATTATGATGAGTATTGGGTGAAGGTTATTATAACCTTTTCACAATGTGTTCAAATATAATCTTTAAAATTTAGTTTTGGAAACTAAATGTTGAATAGATACAGCTGTTTCAAGAAGAAATTTGTTGTGTCTTTGTAGCCATATATAATAGATATTATAGGCATATGGCATATTATATATACTAAAAAGGCCTTTGATGCACTTATTAAAAATCATGGTTTTGATGTGAAAGTTTATTATGAAAGCAGTTTCATGAATGTGTGAGATTGAATATGTGCTCATCTGTATCTTTATTGGCCCAGAATTTCATAGTCAGTGCATTCCTAATGTAAATGAAAAATTGCTGATAATCAGCTAAATGAATGAATCTATGTTACTAGTGATGTAGTTAAACAGAAAGTTTGTGACATTAGCCCAATTTTGTTGCTTAAAAAAACGGGCAAACGTCAAGCTCACTGAAGATGACAGAAGCTGAATTGAAATTACCTTGTGACAGTTTTTCTTTTACTTGTAGTGGTTATAAAATCAATTTATAAACTTCATATTTGAGCCCTGAGTCTTTAACTGACCAAACAGCAGCTGCAGTAGCTGTGAAGAGCAAAAACCACATACATTTTTACTTGCTACAATGTAGTAGAATATACTTTAATACAGTGTTGAGCCTGATTCTCTCTCATGCCCTGAACTAATGTTCCCCTTACGTTACTTTTGTAGCGGTAAGGTAACACTAATTATGGGGTGACTTTTTTCCTTTGTCCTTAGGCTGAAATCGAGTGGAAGTCCACATTTTAGAGCTGATATTTTAAAAAAAGAGTTATTTTGATAGCAACATAATGTGCTATTAGCATTCCAAGATAGTGACATATATCACGAGATCCAAGTTACATGTGACTGATGTTACAGTCCTACATTGGTAAAGAAGAGACTAAACAGAAACTGTACGTTTCCTGTGATAATGGCAGTTTATTTTGAAAAGACACAATGCATGTCCCTAAAGATCCAAAAGCGATGCTGGAGGATATCTAGAGCGTCATAATTTGACATTTAGGACCACTGATCACATTGGCATTGATGCTGATTGTCATGATTTTTAGATAACTTTATAGTGTTATGAGAACTTGGGGCTTTAAGTGAAAGCAATGTACAGTTGATAGGTGTGAGATAATAAACATGTTGAGAATTTGAATTTACCACAGACTGTAAAAATAATGAGCGTAGCTACTGTGATGTCAGCCATCAGTTTGTGAACACCTGTTTCAAAGCCTCAAGTTTGGCATTACCGCTATCGCCATCTCAGTTTTTTTGGAGCCAGACGTGACCATATTTGGATGGGAGCGTGGAGCTGTGGAGGAGCGAGAGGTGGATCTGACTGAGAAGCAGAGGACACTATCAGCAGACAGCCTGTCACTCAAGCAGCCCCACCCTTAATTATGCATAACTTTAAGCCTTAATAAAATGTAAATGGGTGAGTTATATAAAAAATTCACAGTACAGTTGTCATAAATGTTGAAATAAGCTATAAAGACCAAAAAAAGTTTTTTGTACCAGGCTGTAAACATGTTCATTTCTACTGCAGAGTTGGGTATTTTAACATGAGGGTCTATGAGGATTTGACTGGCTAATACACACATCAATATGCCAATGGTATAAGTGTTCTACTCAGGAACCAGACTAATGAACACCTCACATCATTTTGTCTAAGCCTGGGCAAAATTCAGACTCAGTTTGTTTCAATTTAGTCAATAAGCATTTTAGTAAGTTTTGCATAAAAATAAGGTCTAATAACTTAGGTCTTTACAGATTTGCAAAAAAAAAAAGTTTCCCACCAAGCACTCTAATTTGAGTTTGGTTGCCCATAAAAGAGTATACATCAAATACAAGTAAAAAGAGTGATACTGTGTCTCTTGGTAGACAAAGAGAAGAATAATATATTAAAAGAATATCTGTCACTCACTCTGCAGCCCTGAGCTTGATGTATGTACTGTCAGTATAATAGCACAGCAGAACTGATCTGCTGTAATATTATTATTGTTGATTGTTAATTATTGAAAACTACTTAGCTAAAGTGACAATGATGGCAGTGAAACATGTAAAGATTTCCATTCACTGAGAGCAGCAAGGAAATAAAAATGGACAATGACATATTGAGACTGTACTGTGATCAGTGTCACTATTTTGTATATCACCATAAGTGTGGTAATGTCTGGCCCTGTGTCACCTAGATAATTATAATCTCTCCAGTAACAGCAATAATTACAGCACGAATATAAGTTTGCTCCCCAGGCGTTCATTCTATTACTGTTTTCACAAACGCCTGTTATAGCCGAGCTGACCCCCCCCACAGACCACACCAATTATAACATACATACAACCATACAATTTTGTGGCACAATTGAATTGCATATACACTATGAGCCACACCTCACTCCCGAACTCCACTCACTGGAAGACAAAAAGTGCTTTGGCTTTTGACTTCAAACACTACACAGTCAATGCAGTAAAGCTTCATGTTTATTGCCAAAATTATTTGTGACAACCACAAAATCCCCTGGACACAGTGATAACAGCAGTTAACTGCAGACAGGCTGAGACAGAGAGCAACAGCAGATATATGATTTAATGAGTCTGATTTACTGTTTCTAGACAAGACTGGCAAGTTTCACATGAAATATCTTTGCTTCATATTATTTACTTGAGTAAAAGTAGTAATGCCACACTATAGAAAATACTCCATACACTCCAGTGCATTTTTATGTTCTTAAGTAAAAGTATGTAGCTCATATCAGACAAAATGTCTGTGAACAAGGTATCTCAAGAACGCCTTGAGGGAATGTATTCAAATTTGACACCAGTGTCCACTTGACTCAACAATGAACTGATTAGATTTTGGTTGTCATAAGTCATAGTTAGTGTGACCAAACATCTATTTCATTCTCGTGAAAGTGATATAATTTAAGAATACCTTGTGGGAATTTCTTTAAATTTGGCACGAACATTCACTTGAACTCAGCAATGAATTAATTAGAATTTGGTTGTCAAAGGTCCAAGTGACTGTGACCTAGCATCTGTCGCATTCTCGTGAATGCAGTATCTCCAGAGGGCCTTGATAGAGTTTTTTCAAATTTGGCACAAACGTCCCCTTGGACTCAACGATGAGCTAATTAGATTTGGTTATCAAATTTCACTGTGACCCCACAACCATGTTTCTGACCATAACTCAAGAATTAATACACTAATTGGGACAACATTTCATGCAAATGTCAACCTCCCTGCGACATAATATTCTGCAAAAACATTTCTGGCCATTATTCAATGTCATATCTTAGGAACAGAGGGGGAGACATTTGGTTTTCACAACTTGTTTCTGTATTTGGTACTTTTTTAAATGGAAACACAAGTACCTCAAATGTACTTAATACTGTACTTAAGTAAATGTATGTAGTTTTTTAATACCTCTGTTAAGCTATGACCTGTCTTTTTATCTGGTAATAGCTGTTATTGGTCATGAAACCTGCATTGTTGTCACTAGTGTACACACAGTATATAAAGTGAACTCGATACGCATGGCTTTAAGGTGAAATTGTTCAAATCCTCTGAATGTCAAGACAGGTTTTCTTTTTGAGCACTTGATGCATCTACTCATAGATTAAAGGCTTCTCCTTTAGCTCTCAACTGTCACTTCCAAAGCCGCAGTTACATTAACATGCAAATAAATAGCACTTTTATCCCAGTCTTAAGGCTTTTGTGAGGCTTGGCAAGTAGGCAGTACAGAAAACACAGACGGCTTCTCACTGATCTTCAAAATCAAGTTATGTTTGAACTTCATGGACACCAATACAATGCCCTCTTTTGCTTTTATGTCTCTTGTTAGAAATCCAATAGGAGTTAAACCATCTTAAACCTGAACCTCAGCTGCAATATAAAAGCAGGAATTTTTGTAGAGATATTTCTGTAATAAAGACCATCCAACGTTTCTATCTTTGGTCTCAGTCGTCACTCTTGGCCCTCTGCCAGCAGATAGCTGACACTGAACAAACTGGTATTTTTCCGTAAACAGTTCTTCACGCTTGAGAGATTTAACTTTATCAGAGACGGATGTCCCTCTGAATAATCCACCCACAAGTAGCTCTTTGATAGTTTGTCATGAATACTCAAGGGACAGTATCTTCTCTGTTTTCTCACTCTCTCTTGAGCCTAATACTCAGCAAATATCCCAGCCACACTGATTTAATAACTCTATCTTTAGGTGTGTTTTTTTTTCTTTTCAGCTTTGTTACTGTAGATCCACTGTGGATGAAAAAAGAGGGCATTTCCATTGTACCGAGGCTGGAGGAGATATCTGTGACCAAACAGCAAAATAACCATTTCCTCTGGGGACAGTGAACTTTGCTTGTCACTTCCCGCCTCCAAGAGCTCTTTTGTTTGTTCTTGATGCCCCTACGCCCACATGCTCTCTTTGGGATCATGAGCTTGCTAATTAGGATATGCAATGTCTTCTGTAAGAAGGAAAGACAGGATGTTATCAGAGGATGCTGAGGGCGCCCTAGTATGGTATGGTGACGTGATAGAAGTACCGTTAAACAACTGATAGAATGTTTATCAGTCAGCTCATCACACTGTGTTAGTAGATTAGCTCTCTTTAGTTTATCCTTGGCCTCAAAGACATAAACCTGACCTAAACCCCTAAAAGAGACCTTTGTCAGGCATGGTCAGTATGTTGTTTTAGAAGGGGTCACCACAGAGGACAAAATGAGCCAATCACTTATTCTTAAACTGTAACAGTTTAAATAATGTCAGAGGTTGATTTTGAAATACAAATGTGGGTTTTGTCATTCAGAATTGAACCTTTCATATCTAATGGGAATTTTTTCTGGATATTAACATTCACTTGAACAGTAACAAAGCTAAGCATTATAGGAACTATGCTAATGTGCTTTCATGCCAAGAGTTAGATAAGAATATTGATACCACTCTATTTGTCAATTAAATATGAAGCTGAAGCCAGTAGCCATTTAGCTTAACTTAGCATAAAAACTGGAGGCACAGGGAAACAGCTAGCTGTTTAGGAAGACCCTGCTCCCATCCACAGGGTTGTCTGTGCACCTATATGTACGTCCATCCGATTCTTGTAAATGCAATATCTTAAGAACACCTTGAGAGAATTTCTGTAAACTTGGCGCAAACGTCCACTTGGACTTAAGGATGGACTGATCAGATTTTGATCAAGGTCACCAAGACCTCGTATCTGGCAATATCTCAAGAACACCTTGATGGAATTTCTTCAAAGGTGACACAGACATGCAGTTGGCCTCAAGAATGAACTGATTAGAATTTGGTGATCAAAGGTCAAGGTGACTGTGACCTCACAAAACATGTTTTTGACTATAACTCAAGAATTCATATACTAATTGCAACTAAATTTTGCACCAATGTTTTATAGAATATAATAATGAAGTGATGACATTTTATATCCAAAAGGTCAAAGGTCAACTTCACATTAGTGCTCCAGGAGTGAGTCGTAAAACTGGAAGAAATGAGTTAGCATTTTTACACTCCTGGCTCCCTCGACTCAAAGTCAATAGGTTTAATGAATGGGTTTTTGGTCAGATGTCTGAAATAATAATCCCTTTGGCTTTTATAAAGTTCTTTCTATTCTATTCTGTTCTATTCTAAGGTCTGTGGTTAACACAACCTGAAGAGACTTTAACATTTTGTTCTACACATAAGTTATGTCAGTTACCTCAATACCTCACTCAACTTTAAAGCTTTTAAAAAAGTGATTGCTAACAAGTGGCAAAATGAGACTACAGAATGTCATCACGCTGAGCACGGCTTTACAGCCTTGTTGTGGTAAAGACGTTAAATCATTCAACCATAGTGTAGGATGTTTACAGGCTAGCATTAGCTTTTTACTTCCAATAAATGTACTTGCATTATAAAAGTAGTGGTCATTTATGAAGATTGCTGATCAAATGTGTAAGGACTTGTATAGCGCTTTTTCAGTCTTCCTACCACTCACACCTAATCACACACTGGTGGCCGAGCCTACCATACAAAGTGCCACCTCCTACTCTGTAACCATTCACACGTGCTCACACACTGATGGAAGAGACATTGGGAGCAATTTGTGGTTCAGTAATGCCCAAGGATACTTTGCCATGTGGACTGGAGGAGCCGGGGATCAAATTATCGATCTTCCAATTAGTGGACAACCTGCTCTACCTTCTGAGCCACAGCCGTTCAGAGTCTTTTTCATTAATGAATGTTTAGTATTTCACACCTAATTGTTGAAAGATTGCAACAGAAACATACTGTATTTGCACTCCGAAGTTCACTGGTAATCCTCTTTAAGAGATCATTCTGTAAAGATGACAGTTTGTGTGTGTTTGTGTGTTTTTCTGGCTGTAGAAATATGTTTACTAAGAGCATCACTAAAGGGTTGTGACATGGTGTGGGAAAGCAACTACACTTTCTGAGAATGTCATGTAATCCAACCCCTGGTGTAGGCCTGTCTCACGCTCTGTGTCACGGTCATTTTAGAATCCATCCAAACTCAGCATCTCTTTTTTTCTAGGCCTCATTATCATTGTCACCATCTGCTGTCCACTACTGTTGTACCAGTGATGATATAATCCAGAAAATACAGCAACACATGATCACATTCCAGCCAAGGAGAGAGTTTCCTCCACATTCTTTCATCACTGGCATTTCGGGTCACATTAGCCTGTAAGTTGTCCGACATCTTCAATTAGCATTACTGCATGGCAGACACCCCCCCCCCCCCCCACCTCCCCACCCCCAATCCCTCCCAACCCAACATGTTATCAGTCTTTGTGTCAAAACAAGATGAATGCCTCTCCCTCTCTCACTGCAGAGCCCTTATCTTTGATTCCAAGCATCGTCCTCCTCTCTCCTTTCCAGCCTGTTTTCAAGGGTGTGCAAGACTAGGCTTGTAATTATGGAGAAACCCATTTTCAACACCAAAGACTTACATCTTAAAAGATA
Source organism: Epinephelus fuscoguttatus (assembly GCF_011397635.1). Lineage (NCBI taxonomy): Eukaryota > Metazoa > Chordata > Actinopteri > Perciformes > Serranidae > Epinephelus > Epinephelus fuscoguttatus. Next base: position 5,325,726 of record NC_064763.1, on the reverse strand, counting down.
TGTAACACCTAATGAGGCACTTAGAATAAGACTGAAGCTATAAATCCTAACAAGAGTTGGCTGTCAGAATTAAATGAACTGAAGAGATAAAGAACAAAATGAAATGAAGAAAAAGTCACTCAGCATATGAGGACAGATTGTCTTTACTGGGCATTCACACACCTAATTCCTGACTCCCTAATAAGGTAGGTGGATTCGTTATACACACACTGAGCTAAGCATCCAAACATCAACATCTGGCCCTGCTAGTTCTGAGACAGAGGAGGAGGACTAAATGCAGCATGTGCATTGCACCACGGGAGGACCAAATGGCGTCATTATGGACCTTGTCCGCTGCTTCAGTGCCAGACAAACTACTTTCATCTCCCCAAAACCAAGTCCTTCTTCCGCTCTTGTGTCTTTAAAGCGTATTGCTCCACAGCTTGCAGTTCCCCGAGGGTCGGTTGAATTCCTGTGCCTCTCTTAGCTTTTTGTGATGAAAGCGTTTTGTCAGAGAATCGGTCGAATTAAAATGAAAGTTAATGTGATGATCACCATATCTAATCAGTTTTACCTCAGCCTGGCTCCATGTTGGCTCAGAGCTCTGTGCTCAGCTGGCAGCAGCACAAATGCATTATGGATCAAGTGTGATGCTTGGATAACAGGGCAGCTAATCACACACACACACACACACACACACACACACACACACACACACATATGCTACACTATACTAGAAATGCCCAGCACCTCAAAGTACACACGGTTGTTGACTAGTCATCGATTTATGTGGTGACACACAGCGAACACATAGCTGTCCTCACAACAGAATCTCATCTCTCCTGGTTTCACTTAACCGCCTGTCAACCTCCAACCGTGCCACCACATCTCTTTAATGGCATCCACTGACAACACGCACACAATCAGCCACTGCAGACAGCACATCGCCACCCATCTTCCTTGACACATCAGAGTCATGTCATACCATAATGTTTCCCATGTTTTGATTAAAGTGGAGAAATTATACCCAGATTTCCAAATTGAAGGCTGGTGGGTTTATAAGTCAACACACTCGTGTGTGTGTGTGTGTGTGTGTGTGTGTGTGTGTGTGTGTGTGTGTGTCTGTCTGTCTGTCTGTCTGTCTGTCTGATGCACAGACACACGTACACTACTCTAGTAGTAGGAGGAGGGGTGTGTGGTAAAATAACCCTGGGCTGTATTCACCATGATTCAGTGGTGTCCTGAGCAGAACATAACACCTGTCATCTGTCCGTATTGTCCAGATTGATCTCCACAGCTGTCAGTGGCTCCCCGGACAAATCAGATGTCTTTACTGTATCTGTTTGTGTTTGTGTGTGTGTGTGTGTGTGTGTGTGTGTGTGTGTGTGTGTGTGTATGCATGACATACTCTTTGGTATGATACTATACTGTCATATCCATCCTTCCCACACTCATGTTTACATTCTTCATGTGCTTTCTGTGTGCTGACGACAATTATGTGTCCTGCAGCTAAGATTTTTTTTTGGCACTTTGCCCTTATTTGATAGAGGACAGTGTAGATATAGGGAGAGAGAGTAGAGGTCTGATCAGGCCCAAAAAATCAGGCCTGATCCAATACAAAACTGCACAGTTTCTGTCCAGTCCCAACCTGAGCCCAACCCATAGCAGCAGTTTTGGGGCCCAAAATTAATTTTAAAAATATTAATTGCAAGCAAAGCGTTGATGTGTTTCCTCAGCCCACCTCTCCTTCCTCTCTTCTTTGTTTCAATAGTCTGTCATCTCGTACAAGACTCGGCAGAGCTGGCTGCATGCCTCAATGCAACTAGTGCACACGGCGATTCATGGCGATGCGATGCACAGATAATAGTCACCACTCTTCGCTGTATGTAACGCACATCTCTCCCACTGCTGGAAAGGCAAAAGGAAACACGTAAAGTTGCCTCACAGCCCTGTCCCTCTCTCTTTATCTCATTTTTCATCCTTTTCTCACTGGCACTCACTCTTTCTCTTTCTTCCCTAGTTCTCCACTATATCACTACAGTATTCTGTCACTTTCCCTCTCCCTCAGTCCCAGTCCCCGCTTCTTTCTCTCTCTTTCACCCTTGATTCAATACCTTAAAACTCCTGCCATTTATGCATGGGAACTGCCAGTGTCTTTAAAAAAATAAATAAATTTAAAAAAAACAAAAAAAAAAACGCGCTAATGTGACAAAAACCTGACCCAATTCAAGCCCCATTGAACCTGGGACATTGTGGTTATGTGCCATGTAGCCTACTGTTCACACACAGCTACCAAGGTGCTCCCCTTGCTGCTCAGATTTTGAATAATCTATACAAAAAATGAAGCATACAGCACATACGAAATGTAGACTGTATGTAGACTGTAGAGCTACTCAGGCACAAAGCCTGCAGAGCAGTACAGAAGAAATCTCCACATGCGTTTGCAGATCTCTGCCATGGCAGAAGTGTAGCAAAAGTGCAGCCATTGTAGAGGCCTGCCTGAGTTGTAGTGACTTGTCTGTATTTTTAGCTCTTTGAGAAAAATACTTAGACTTTTTAGCCATTAATATCTCTGTGCAAATACAGATTTGTCTACACATTTGCAGATCTGTGTACACATTTACAGATGTATCTACACTTACAGAAATTTCATGCTACACTTACTACAAATACTACTACAAACAGATTAACAGAATCACTACAGATTTTGACATGTTCTTATACATTTACAAATATGATTATGCAAAATCTCATTACACATTTAGAGATTCTTTTACAAATGTACACACACAGGAATTGAGATGTGTCTACACAACTCTCCACACACACACACACACACACACACACACACACACACACACACACACACACACACACAGTCATCTGCCAATACTTCTGCTAAAATAATGGCCCCATAAGATGATGTCAGCAAGAGGGCGGTTGCAACAATTATAAACTGAAGTCCTTCTGTTCTCAGGAGTTAGGACTCCTGAATTTAACTTCTGGATTTAATCTTCAAAGGAATGATCCTGGTGTTCTCTGTATTGATTAAGGCTGAAGTAGTTGTGTAATGCAATGGCATTTCTTAGAAATTATCAAATAACAACAGATGTTTAAAAAATAATAAATGTTTAAAAAAAATAAGGAAAAATAAGCTTACATTAATATTACAATTTATTCTTAATAGTTTTAGACTTTTAATCGTTGTTGCTCATAACATTACTACATGTAAGTAAAGGTCAGTGAGTCAGTATTCTAATGTTGGAGTAGTCAGCCACCAGGGAGTGTGTTAAAGTCTGCTGGTGTCTCAGTGTGGGCTACTTCCTGTCTGACTTCTACTACTGGACTTCACTTTGATACTACCTACCAAGGCAAACAGGCTAATCCTGGAATAAAGCTCCATCACAGCGCTATCAGGAAGCCCAGCTTTTTCCTCCCTGCCATCATCCACACAATGCAGAGGAAGTGTGTGTGTATGTGGGTGTATGTATGTGTGTAGTGGAGAGTAAGGCTGTCTTTGAATTTTTCTAGACGATGTGAACTTTTGCTTCTTTTTTTTTCCATAAAGATTGTTCAGTCCCACTTCTAATCAAGGAAAGTCGAACAGTTTTAGACTTTTGCTGTAAGTCAGAGCGATGGCTGCGGGCATGGCTTCTTTTTTTGTCTAAAGCTGGATTTGAATTGAGGTGCCATTGTTTCTGTCACCTGATAAGACCATGTTGGATGGATGAGGTTAGCTTTTTATCAGCAGTATATGTTCAATAAGAGCCTCAAGCTCTTTCAATTGACAGATTTTCAGTAATTTCCTCTCTCCAGCAGTTCCCATGGTGTCTTGATCAGATGGAAGGCAGCTCCAATTAACCAAAGCGTTCTGTTCTTGCCAAAGGCTCAGCTGCTATCAGAAACCTGTACATCACAGTGGCACATGAATACTGCTGCTTAAGAATACGAGAACAGAGATACGAGAGTAAGGATCATGTTATTTGCTAAGCACAAAGAATATTGAGGAATATGTTGCAGGGGTTATAGTATCGTCTTTCTCAGCGCTAATGAGTATGCTTGTTTATAACAGCTAAATCACTGTAATGTAATTATGCCAATATTGCAAGTAAGACAGGGTTCATGTAAACACTATAATATGATTATGTTTATGTGATTATGATCATATAACCAGGCATGTTTACTGCAAATGATGTGTTGATGTGTGTGATTGTGCAGAAGTTCAGATTACATTTGTATACTGGATTTGATGATTTTGTGGAGGGTTTTCAACACGTTCCCATCTCAGCTCGTCAAATAATGATACTTTGTCAGTGGACTTTCACTTGTACATATGACGTGCTAAGTATCATCCTGCTTCTGTTGTTGACTTCCAGGACATCTTGTTAATTTACACTTGTTACATGCATTATTTTCAAAATACATAGCATGTACAGTTTCTGCTTGTTAAATGCATTCAGTCTTTTTCAATATCAACTAACAACTTCAGTAAAACACCCTGTATATATGTCTTTTGTCTATTTTGGAATAAAGGCAAAAAATGGAATATGTTGTACATGTAAACGTAGTCACAGACAGTGCAGCTCAACTAGAGTCTTTCTGAATTGAGCTAAATGGTAATGGCAAGACACTTGTATGTTCACAATGACATTGCTCACAGGTTGATGATTAGCAGGTATGATACCAAGCTTGCCATCTTAGTTTAGCATTACAACATGCATGGGAGGATGTACAGGCTGAGGGATGTGAGGTCAAAGGGACAGCTGCACACTGGTGTTCTAAAAACAACAGGATGTTGGTTATTATGGTCTGGTCTTGTCTGTTATGATCTGCTAAATTAGCCTGCTTACAACAGGTTAGCAGTTGCAGCAACAGTGGCTGTGACACACAGCTAATGGAAGCAATCAAGGCAACTGACTCAGTGTCAGACTTTGAAAACCCCCATGAGTTAGGGGATCGTCAGAGTCAATAGGACACGTTATCTTGGAACCATGAATGTCTGTACAAATGTTGTGTCAGTCTATCTAGTTGATGTTAAGATATTGCCCTGGATAAGTTGAATTTCTGACCTGCTGGTGATACTAGAGGAAAGGTTAAAGTCATTAGGATTCATCCTCTGGGTGTCTTGAATGTCTGTACAAAATTTCATGGCAAACCATCCAACAGTCTTTGAGATATTTCAGTCGGCACAAAGTGATGGACAGATCTGTTGACTGACAGTGTTTGCCAGCACAAATGAAAGAGAGCTGAGAAGCTGTGAATTGCATTCCACTTCTGATCCATTTTTCATTTGCATTTGCAGAAATGTTGTTTATAAACCAAATCATATCAGTAGTGAAACATTGGAGAACAAAAATCTGACTGGCTAGAGGCCAATGGTGATGAAAACCTCCAACTTCCAACATCCACAGCCATTTTTTTCTTCACTGACAAACATGCTGATCATCCACGCCGGAGCCAAGTTCTCCTACCTGATTGCTTCCTCTAGAAATGTACTGATCCTGGTCACTTTGAATACAAATATGTATTTTGAACTAAGTAAACCATGTTTAAAACTTAATTACATTTTTTTGCCTCTGTGTTGGTGATAGCTGAAGCTATTGGCTCTAAGTCTTCAGGTTGTCCTTCCATCCGAACCATTCTTGTGAGTGTGATATCTCAAGAACCCCTTGAGGGAATTTCTTCAAAGTTTGCACCAAGAGCCACTTAGACTCAAGAATGAACTTATAACATTTTGGTGTTTGAGAGTCAAGGTCACTGTGAGGGAATTCATTCAAATTTGACAAATACAAACACTTTGAGTCAAGGTTGAAATGATAAGACTTTGGTGGTCATAGGTCAAAGGTCAAGGTCACTGTGACCTTGCGTCAGTATCATTTTTGTGAATGTGGTATCTCCAGAACAACTTGAGGGAGTTTATTCAAATTTAGCACAAACGCCCACCCTGACTCAACAGTGAACTGCTTAGAATTTGGTTGTCAAAGGTCAAGGTCACTGTAACCTTGCATCTCCATCTCATTCTCTTGGATGTAATATCTCAAGACTGCCTTAAGAGATTTTCCTAAAAATTTGGCACAGACTCAAGAATGAACTGATTAGAATTTGGTGGTCAAAGGTTACTGTGATCTCATAAAACATGTTTTTGGCCAAGAATTCATATGCTAATTATTACAGAATTTCATAAAAATGTCCAGTAGGATAAAATGATAGGTTGATGGCATTATTTATACAAAAGGTCATAACTCAGATGATGAATTAAATTGAATTGGTGACACTAATCTGGGGTGTCCACCTTGAAACTGTGCTGATTGTATAGATTTTCTGTTCTGCAAGTGGGAAGATGTGTGTGAAGCATCTATATTTTCACAGACATGGATGTGAACTGTAACTTGACAGGTTCACAGGTGCATACAACCGCAAAATGGTAATTCTAGTTAAAAATTATTTTATTATTATTATTATATTTTTAATAAAAAAATTTAAAGAAATTCTGATTATTAGTGAATGTCACAAGCAAGCACTAATGAAGGCCACTCATTGCATGGCCATGTAATTATGTGTATGTAAACACAGCTATTGTGACAAGATGGATACTGCATAAACTGTCAGACAATAGTAGAACAGGACCTTCAACACAGTGAATGAAACTGGAGACTCTACAAATCTATATTCAGTGTACAGGATGAATTCATAAGCATGCATCCCAAAACCCATTTGCAACTGAGTCCAGCATTGAGATGTGGATCATAGGGAGATAGGAACATAAAAATAAACTTGTGCATGAACACACACACACACACACACGCACGCACGCACGCACGCACGCACGCACGCACACACACACACACACACACACACACACACTGCTGACCCTCCTGGCCTCACAGTATCTCTGTTCCCCCAATTAAGCAGATGCTTCTCTCCTCCTCTCCTCTCTCTCTCAGTCTATCCAGCTGATGAGTGGCTGGTAGTTTTGCAGCTCGAGGACTGAGACGACACATTCTTCTCTCTAACAGTCCCACCGCTGTGTCTCTCCTTTAATTATACTGGAAAGAACGACCATCGCACAGTTATCAGATGATGAGCTCTGCCTCAGTCTCTAGCCCTGAGCCCTCTGTGAGAACGAGAAGCTGTGTGCATGTTTGTGTGAGAGTGTGTGTTTGAGTACTCTCATGCTTCTATGTTTGTGAGGACCAAATGTCTTCAGACAAGTAATAAGATTCAGAAAAACTAAACTGAGCAACTCTTTGATTCTCATTGTAACGAGATTACTTCTGCAATACTTCTATGTACAGTATGTGAGAAGTGAGTCGAGCATGGCTGTTGTTTGAGATGAAAGGAGGGTCACCAACAGGGAACACAGCTCAGATTTGCCCCAGAGCCCCCTAGTGTTAATCCAACCACGGTCTGTTTCAGGAATGCCTGTACTTAATAGTATACCTGAGCATTTTGATATTGATTTGATTCACATTTTTCCCCAGAGTCTGCATTTTCTTTGCACTTTCCAGGTTTTTTTTTTCAATATTCATCCCTCATTTCCTCTTAAAGTATGACAGTAGATAGATATTTGAACTTTTCCGTAAAATGAATTTCAGGAACTGTTTGCTTCAATAGCCGTAGCCAGAGGCATTATGTTTTTAGAATTTCCATCCCATTCTCATGAGCACAATATCTCAAGAATGCCACAGGGGAATTTCTTGAAATTTGGAACAAATGTTCATCTGGAGTCGCCAATGAACTGATTAGATTTTGGTGGTCAGAGGTCAAGGTCACTGTTTCCTTGCATCCATCTCGTTCTTGTGAACATGTTATCTCTAAAACGTCTTGAGGGAATTTTTTCAAATTTGACACAAACATTCACTTGGACTCAACAATGAACTGGTTCGATTTTGGTGGTCAAAGGTTAAGGTCACTGTGACCTTTCATCTGTCTCATTCTCATCATTACAGTATCTAAAGAAGGCCTTAAGAGATCTTCTTCAAATTTGTCAAGGATTGCCTTGTTAGAATCTGGTGGTTGACTGTCTAAGGGCAAGGTCATCGTTACCTAAGAAAACATATTTTTTGGCCATAGCTCAAGAATAAATTCGCTAATTATGATACAGTTTCACACAAATGTCTAATAGAATAAAATGATGAAGTGATGGCATTATATATCCAAAAGGTCAAAGATCAACTTCACTGTGACATCAAAATGTTCTGCAAAAACACTTTTCTGGCCATTATTCAACATCATATGTCAGGAACACAGGGGGAGACATTTGGGCAGATACTAATCTTGGATGTCCACCTTGACACTGTACTGATTTTCTGTGCTGCTGGGGGGGAAATGTGTGTGTTGCAGGATTGACACAATTTGCCACAAACGTTGTACACCCTATAGCAGAAGTCACGCTGAACTGTGCTGGCAGGATCTCTGATGCCCACTGAGGATAACATCTGTTTAGAAATCATATATTTTAAAAAAAGATGTTTCTTACAACTTCAGATCTTATCTCATAATCACCAGCTTCAGACTTTTTTCAGTATCAGAGTAACCAGGTCATTGTTGCCTGTAAAGTGTGAACAGGAACTGCTAGCAGCCAAAGCAGCAGGACTTTTAATGACACAGACACTCTGGTCCTACTCAGAGCCTCTCTTCCTCCTTCCCTTTATGTCTTCCTGAAACTATGGATGAAAGGACAGTAGGTTTTTGTCTGATTTCAAATAAGCAAAGTCTTGACTTTCACAATATTAAAACCTCTAAAAACCCACCGGCCACTGGTAACCTGCTTGAGTTTATTCTGAGTGGCTCAGCATCATGCTTCAGAATATAATGTTAAATGTTAATACTCTTTGTTAGCGCAATCAGATTCTCCACAATTCAAGCGCTCAGTTCAATTTACAGAAACCATGAGCAACAAAGTATAATTCATCTAGATTTAACGGCATGGCAAACAAGAGAGACAAATTGGGTAATTCCTACCTTTGAAGCAGTCAAAGTCAGAATATGTGTTTGTTTCCTCAACTAACTATTTACAACACATTCCTTTAGTCAGTGAGGGTCCACCAATCAAAAGAAACGCAAGGCCTTTCATAAAAATAATCCAAGTTGTGAATATTGTCATGACTATATTAATCTGTATGTGAACTGCATTTGTCAAATGGATAGTTGTTTTTCTGACATAATTTTCTCATCTTCCTGCACCATGTTGCACACTCTGTCATTAAGTCATGATTTTGTGAAAAAGGCCTTTAGTCATGGTGTAACTTGATGCGTTTTGCTTAATATTTGGAGTACAAAATGTGTTTCAGGGTCAATGTGACTGAAAGTGATATTGCAAATTATATTTTTTTTATCATAGACCAACTCTGCATTCCTGTGGGCCTCATCCCACTGTATGCACCACAGTCACTGTCGTAGTTAATCTCCTCATTTGCATTTGCATTTTTTTGACCTGAAGTCACTCACCATTTTTGCGAAGTCAGGTGAATGTGTATGCCACCTGTGACCCTTTTAAGGAAGAGAGTAGTCTGCAGTTTTGTGACGAGGCAAACTCTTAAACTGTATTTCTGAGATGAGATGAACCTTTTCCATGTGCCTGAAGGCTTCTAAAACATCTCAGTATTGTCAGCATCTTGGCGTATAGCAAACTTGAAACTGCTTAATGCAGATATTCATTTAGATATTAAAAAAGTGGCATGCTTTTATTTGATCTAACTCCTGATAGGCACTCAGACACACATATTTTCTGCCACTTTGATGACAGAAAAACCAAAGTCAGATCTGGGGAAATAGGGATAAGCTGTCCCATGAGTTAGGTCAGTAGTTTGTCTCCATGAGAGACCATGGCATTACATCTCCACCCAGCCCCCAGACATCTCTGCAACACTGAACTACTTCTGACTGCTGATCATACAGATTATATCCTTCCCTCCCCTTCTGTCTTTTATCGCTCTTATTTTCATCCTATCATCTCTTTATTCTCATTCTTTAATGATGCTGTTGTAGAGGTAGATTTTTTTCTGAACCTTCTTCCTCCCATTTAGGATTATGAACAGATGTCTTTCAAATTAGAACGTAGGAAGAAACTTCACAACATTTTACCTATGACCTTTCTCATTTCTCCCCCCCGTTCGCTTCAGCAGTTTGCTCAAAGTGGCTGATAACGCTCTCAGAGGAAGCGACCAAGACACTCCACCCATCTTTTTAGCATGAAAGACACTAGTCAAGTTCACCCCCATCAAAGGCTGCTCAGCTTCTGCTTTATCTACAGTGAGGCCTGTAGAAGTAAACAGGCTCAATCTGAAGTGTTTCCTGTAATTAGGAGATTTGCTCATACAGAAACACACACACAGAAAACTATTTTTCATCAAGGGACAGAACTGGCTCTGTTGTGCCTCCATAGTGCTCAGAGGAATGCCAACCAAGTCATGTGTACAATACACACTTGGCTTTTAGGTTCATACTCTCAATCAAGGCATTAGGTAACAGTTTTAACACTGATATGTGGCCTCATGTCCTACCCATACATTTGCAATTTGTTGAGAGTCCTGAACTACATACAAGATTGAGCTGTTTTGTTTTGTTTTCAAAACACTAAATTTAACATACACTAATGCATAAATAACATGTGGCCGTGCTTTCCAAAGAAACGGCTCAGTTTTACTGTTGCTGTAATGAAACAGCCTGATTACATTGTCAGTGAATTACCAGCCAGTCTTATTGTTTTGCTTCTGGGAAATATCGAACCGCCAAGCCAGACCTCCGCCAAGCAGCTCGGATTTCCCGCCATTTTATTATTTTATCCACTTCGCTTCAACCGATCACCACCAGAATTGTATCTTCTGTTCCTTGTCCCATCAGCCTTTCCTGAAAATTTCCTCAAAATCCGTTCAGAACTTTTTGAGTTATTTTGCAAACAGACAAACGCCGGCGAAAACATAACCTCCTTGGCGGAGGTAATAAGGTCTTGAGCTGCTCTAGAGACAATGAATGGGAGACTGATTTTTGAGGACCCACAGAATGTTGCTGGGAAGCGCCTAATTCCAGTGCTTTTTAATGACGTGCTGCACATAGACAACTAGAAAAGCACTCAGAGAGTGCAGACCTCCGCCAAGTAAGTGATATTCCCTCCCCCTCTACATCAGATTTTGCAGCCTGCATCACAATTAGGTTATTTGCATCACTATCATTATTAGGTTATATATGCCTTCACCATGGAGACACTGTGGTGTATTTATTTCGTTTTTATTTTGTACCAACACAGAATATAATGTTTTTTTGTATTTTTCACTTTCTTTTTTTCCAACACAGAACATTAATTTCAACTTTAGTATTACAACAATATTTAGCAAGTACAACTAGACGTGCTTTCCGGCCACCAGATGGCGCTATTTTCGCCGTCTTTAGAAATTGGAATTGCAGCTGAGGCTGTCAGACGATAGACTTATTTATTATTTTATCCACTTTGCTTCAACCGATCACCACCCAAATTTTTATCATCTGTTCCTTGTCCCATTATCCACCTTTCCTGAAAATTTCATCAAAATCCGTTCATAACTTTTGGAGTTATTTGCAGACAACAAACAGAAGCGAAAACATAACCTCCTTGGCGGAGGTAACAATATCTTGACACTAACATCAGCCAGGTAGCTAACATAAAGCTACATTAACAGCGGGTTGACACAGTCAATTTCAAGCTTACAAAGCAACCGGTTATAAAAGCACAACATTCACCTGCAGCATCCAGTGTCTGCCAGCTGATCTGCTCCCCAAAAAATGAGCTTTTCTGTCCAGACTGTGATGGTACATAGAAGCCTAGCTAAAAAAGTGGCAGTGACATCACTGCCGTTTTTCTAAAAAGTTCAGAGATTTTCAACTTCAACCGCTCAGAGGGGTTGCAAAAAAAAAGGACAGAGTCCTCTAAAAAAAGACACTGGCCGCAGCACTTTTTCTCCTGGCAGACTCATACGCTCTCTCCTCACTGAGAACGACCAGGAAAAAAACTAAAAACGCTGCAGCTGAGAAGAAAACGGTATGTGTACACAGGCGCTTATTCGATTATAGTGTTCTCAGTTCTAAAACAGAAAATGTACCTATATACTCAGAACATTCCCCTGAGTGCTGTCATTGTCATCTACAACATCTTCAACCATTCATTGTCTATGGAGCAGCTCCACACTTTATACTTGATGACATCACAAATTTGAGTTTTACCACTCTAGTTTTTGGATTTGGAATTGCTCATGTTAAATAATATTTTTTGGACTGTCAAAAACATTTTGAAAATGGGTGTAATTCCCTTTGAAAAAAAATAAATGTGGGGCAGGGGCGTAAAGCGGGTGGGCCAGTGACTCCTTCCATACTTCCTGTCCCCCTACTTCCAGTGCCCTTGCTAGGACCACACCCATCTTCTCACTCAGCCTTCACTTTGATCTGAACTACACACCTGTAATGTACATGACTGCATCTTACACAGTTGTTAAGCTATTACATTGACAAAGTCCAGAGACAGACAGACAGACAGACAGACATAACACCTGCTGAGGCACTCAAAACCACTTCTGTGGTAGTTCTTGCTACAATAGAACCACATCTAGCCATGTGGATACACACACATAGACTAACAAGTTGAAAACGATTCCAGCCCGACCGTCACAGCTGGTAATAATCACTGTATTAAAAACACTGTTTAATATACAGCTCTGATAATTCAAGGTTCAGGAGCACAGCAGTCAGAAAAATGGAAGAAATGACAGGACTGTATGTAAGCCCTCAACACAGTCTGACAGGACAACATTAAATCAAAAATTGTTCAAACTGTTATCGATCTGTGTACATATATGCATATTATACTGGGGGTTGGGTGGCGCAGGGCACCATGACAAAAAAATCTTTTGAAGGGGTGCTGTGGTTTAAAAAGTTTGGAAACCACTGCTTTAAGACAATGATGTTTCCAAATATCCACCTCCCTGCCGTTCGTAAAGTCCTGTTACAAGTGCACACTTATGTATAAAGACATAAAGATGAATTAAAGCTGATCCACCTAACCATGAAACACCTTGTTAAATCAGACTTAGTGAAATTCCCTCATTACCTCCAGTGTGAGACATGTAGACCTCATTACTCCCTTCATTCTCTCCACACCGAACGAACTGGCTTCCATCTGCCCTGCCATCAGTCACCATGGAATATTTAAAGCCAATCGTCATGCAGCCTGCAGAGTGGATTTCAGACCTGCCACACTGGGAAAGATTAAGCCTCACTGACCAAATTAAGAGTGAAGAGTGAATGTTATGAGTGTGATTCATGTGGCCTTTTCATTTCTCTATTTATCCCTCCATTTTTCCATCTCTCAATACATTCATTCATCTTTTCCCTGGTGGGGTGCACTCTCATTGGAATCGGGAGGATTTCTGTCAGGAAATCTTCTTAAAGCATCACTTGGCAAGATTTTTATGGAAAAAAAATACACCCGTCTGATCAGGCTAAATCATGAAGAGCAGCCCATCCACACTAATGAGGAGCTGAAGATTTGGCCCATTTTCCGCAATGAAATGTTGGTGTGGGAGGGATCCCTGCTGTGAGGTCTTGTTTGCACACTACAAGTCACCAATTGCAGCTTTAGAGCAAAATACTACATTTTCTTTTTCACAATAGTAGGCACCATATTATTGCAAAGCTGGACTCATCAGCAACAATGGAACCTCTAAGGTCCTCCTGATCCCACATACCCACAAAATTTCCACCGAAGTAGCTCTGGTTCTTCAACCAATTTCGTTCAGGATTCTTGTAGCCATAGTGCTATCTAGCAAACCAGCCCTTATTTCCACCAATTTTGCACTATAATTTAGGGTGTGTCATCAACACAGGATGTTGCACGTGCACAAGGGAAATTAAAAGTAGTAGCAAAATTGCAGATTTACATTGATTACCTGTTATCTTTTTTTCTGTTATACATATATTTGTCTTTACCCACAAAATCAGGCAAAGACCAACTAATAAAGAGACCACTGTACAAGCCTTCTTTACAACTTCTTAATTGGCCCCTCCATCCTCTCTTTCTAACCTTTAGAATATGCCATGCCAACTGATGTCATCATGGTTTGCACATGAAGAAAACCTGCTATTTTTTTTGTTCAAGAACCAGGTTTTTGGGTTCTGAACCAACTATTTGGTAGAGATGAAGGGAACGGGATCTGTGTTGGTGGAAGAGGGATCACTGAAAGAAATATTAAAAATTTTTGGAAATATGCTTATTTACTTTCTCACCAAGAGTTAGATGATAAAATTGATACCACTCTATCTGTCAGTCAATTAGGAAAATACAGTAAGGAGAAAGTTAGTTCAGCACAAAGACAGAGGGCATGTCATGTTATAGTCCAGCATATAACCCCCAGAAAAAAACACAGTTTACCATTTTTGCACTTTGGTTTTTATAAGGATTAAATTAAGTAGATATACCATGTTAGTGAGCTTTAGAGGTGCTGGTAGGTGGATGTTTTTACTTTTTGGTCAGAGCCAGGCTAGCTGTTTCCCCCTGTTCCTTGTCGTTATGCTAAACTAAGCTAATAAGTTGATGGCTGTAGCTTCATGTTTATTCTACAGACAAGTGTGGTTTTGATCTTCTCATTTAACTCTCCACAAGAAATGTACTAGAATGCCTAAAATGTCAAACTCTTTTAGAATTGGATTCATATGAATTAGACAAGTCCAAACATTCAAACCCTACATGCTGTTGCTTAAAGAATCTAAAGAGTCTATGATTGTGCTGTCATTCATGACATGTTCTTTTAGATTTTTATTTTATGTCCGTACATCCATCTGTCCATCCATTCACCCATCCATCCATCCATCCATCCATCCATCCATCCATCCATCCGTCCAACTGTCCATCATCCATCCATCCATCATCCATCCATCCATCCATCCCACCTTCTCCCAGAGACTTCGAGCAGCCTCTCAGTGGAGTCTGTTACAGGCTTCCTGCAATCATCAGAGAGCTGTTCCACAGTTACTCGTTGCATTTATGTTTAAGCCTCTTTCTGCCATCTTTACATGTCCACTGATCCGACCATCCATTCATCAGTCAACACCTCTCCAGACAAGAGGTCTGCTTCTCACTGCTACAGCAAATCTACTTGGGACCTAGAGTGAAATTGACACAATGAATCTATTCTACGTCTTGTCCTTCTTCTCTCCTACTTTTCAACACCTTTCCTTCTTCCAGTGTTCTTTTTTATTTTTTTCAACTATCTCCTGTCTGTTTCCCAATGATTTCAGTGGCATGAATCTTGCACCTATATAACATACACATTCTCTGTGTCTTTCGTCTCTGACACTTACCAGCTCCATCTATATCCACAGTGCCAGAGAAGCTGATACCTACACCTGCTCTCTGTAGAGATCTCTTTACGTGGTGCGTTGTTGCAGTTCTAATTTCAGCTTTGCCACAAAAGCATAAGAGGTGTTCATTAGAAAAGACATTATTTAAAATTGGAGCTTACAGAGGAATTTTCTTAACATCAGGGAGAAACAAGTTTGTAATCTTATTACAGTGAGCTCTAACCAGTATTTTAATGATAATTTATCAGATGACAATGCTGGAACCAGTGTGACAGTGTGAATGTTGTCTCTTGTAGTGATACATGTAGAAAGAATCATCACCTGAATAAGAAGCTCCTCACAACTTTATGGAAATTTAATGGTTTTCATCCCATTGTTTAGCTGTCCAGCCACAACTGTTTCAGTTCACTCTCATCTTAGCAGGCAGCTGTTTTAAGAGGAAAAAGTTCCAAAAACCTGCTGTGCTCAGCAGCACTTACACATGGTGGAGCATTTAGCAGCTAAAGAAACAGATATTTCCCTCAGGAGTTGGTTGAGACCAAAACAGAGTTAAAACTCTGAGCTCTTTAGCAGATACGATTCCTGATGGTTTGTCTTATTGTTCACTGGCACGGTAATTATGCTCTGCTCTTTCAACATTGGATTGTGTTGTTAATGTGTTAACAGTAGCATCAAGACAGTCTTCAGGTTTCTCTTTTTGAATGACAGACTACCGCTGTCTGCTAGTGTGGGGAGTTATTTCCTCTCACGCAGGTGCAGAATGTGTGCTCATGAGCAGTGGTGGCTCCTACCAAATTTCTCAGGGGGGACAATTGTTGTGATGATGGCTGAGGTGACCCGTTCAATGGATAAATTTGAATTAATTTGGCTCTACAATGACTGAACAATCCACTGTGGTCATCAACAGACTAATGTGTTCCCTTCAATGTATATGGTGACTACGGCCCTGTCAGCATGCATAATTAGGTTACAGTTGTCTGGGTGTGCAAAGGTGAAGTGGCTGGTCTTGTCATACAAATTTTAATGGAGTGTCAACTGGACAATATGGAGATATTTGCATCTTGAAAGCTGGACTACAATTGTGGATAGACAGGGAGAAACACACGCAAGCCTAAGACGTGGTAAGATACGATATTCCTCACTATATGAAGTGACTGATAACAACATCTGTATCATGGATTGTAAAGAAATTCGTCAGGTTTTTATTTTGTAGACAATTGATCTGGATTTATAGCGTGATGGGATGACAGCACAATGATGTGTGTGGTATCACTGGAAAGCTCTGCTCCTGCGCTTTCATGTGATATGCGTGGCATTTCTGTGCCAGTCTGCATTCGTGAGTAATCCATCCAAGAGTAATGTGTGTGCAAAGCTGTATGAAAGCTCTGTTATACATCATTTTAGTGTAACTTTATCATTTTTTTCGCTGTGAAAACATTGGACTACGACAAGTGTCCGACAAAGCTGCAGTTCCGCTGTTTCATGTAATATGCGTGGCTTCTCGCCAACGGTCGCGGAGAAAATCCATGGAGAGGAACGAACAGGTGTGAATTTGGGCACACTATGTGTCGTTTCTTTTTAACCTATATGGAAATGTGGAAATGCTGGAAATGTTAGCCATGTTGATCTTGAATGTGACCATTGCGCAGTGGCGCTGCCTCATGTGATGTCGGAATAATCAGGAAAATGAGTTTCCGACCGTAAAGCGGGCAAGCCCTCCCGGAACCCATAGAGATTGCGTTGGAGTGCCTGCATTTAGAAAAAAAAAAAGCATTTTACATGGAAGTCTATGAGAGTGAATGGGGGCGATTTCCAGCCAGGCTGATATCGCCCCAGAGGGCCGGAACGCAACTTCACACTGCATCTGATTGGATATTCAGAGTCAGGATGAGCTGTTTCAAGTGAAAATTATCAGAATAATTAATATATTGTGTGTATATATGACAATAATGATGATGATAATCATACATTTATTATCATCTTTCTTTTCTTTTGTGGCTCGAGGACGGGCGGCGCCCTATCGCCCTCTATTGGCCAGCCGCCTCTGCTCATGAGCAACTTTTTGCTGAGACACGGTGATGCAGCAGGAGGCCTTCCTCACTGAAGACAGTTTGGTGTGTCTGGACCTTTACTTGTGTCCAATTTTGACATATGGACATGATAAGTACTAGCCAATCACAGCACAGTAGGGCAGGGCAAGGCAAAACACTTGCTGTGTCTACAGCTTGTTTCCACTGCCCTCAAGTGGTCAAAATGTAGTTATCAGAGCTTTAATGTGAAAGAAATGTCAAAGGTTTTGCATTGTTATGTGACAAGAGCTTAAAATCTTTCTTAAAAATCACACCACATCAATGTTTTTCTCTCTTTAGCTGATGTCCTACTGGTTCAGTATTTTCTATGTTACCACCCTACTGCACTGGAATAAGCGAGCAGGACACTTCTGAAGTGCTGTTTCATTGTGACTTTGAAGCAACACTAGGGAACTTTGCAAGTTGGTGGCCCCAAATGGCAGTAAGCCAGAGGCAACTATTTGAACACTGAGGACTTCAGTACCCAGATGCCATGTACCATGATATGAGGAGACCAAGTGTCTTCTTTGTAGTGTCTAGCAAGTGCAGATATAGTGAAGAGGTGCAAGTATCACTGATAAGTCTAGACAGAACACTACTTCAGACTTTTTGTGCTTACATTTGATTGCATCACTTCCTGTGCATGGAGAAATATTCTTTTTTGTTACAATGGTAGCACCCGATGGCACCAATTAGTAGGAATGTCTTGCTGTTTATTCCCTGTTGCAGTACAGTGTTGTAGGATACTACAGTATTCAATGCATATGTCTAAAAATCTTGTGTGGCTTTAAAATCACCATTTTGGAGTACAGTGTAGTAGATGGTGTTTATGAGGCTGTCATTAGCCAGATTCCAATCTTTTTGCATTAGTATTCACATGAAGGCCATGCCAGTCACACTGGTTAGCACACACACCATAGAGAAATCTCATCAGTTTTAAAAAATGTGCATGCACCTGCCACATTTCTGCATCGTATGCTTTCAGGTGAACACACATACACACACTGAAGAGCTGGCAGCCATGTGCAGCTGATCACAACTGACCCAGGTTCACCTTTCCTTAGTGTTGAAATTGTTAAAAGGAATATTTATTTCTGGGGAAGGGACTGAAAGACAAAGATACATCCTGCTTAGAGGAGAGGTGGAAAGGTCAGAGATGAGAGAGAAAAAAGAGAAGACCAAGAGAGAGGTGATGTGAGGGTAGTGTGATGGAGAGGTGTGTTTGTTTGTTTGTTGTGTGTGTGTGTGTGTGTGTGTGTTTCAGTCACCATCTTTTATACTATCTCTGTCTGATTATCTCTGTCATGGTTGCTGGGATGGACAGAGAAGTAAAAGTGCAGATGCACGCTCTCTGTTTACTGAAAACATGATCCAAATCTGTGTCATTTTTCACCAAAGGAAGGAGTGGCCGGCAGTTGAGACAATCTCAAAACCCTTTATTGCCGCAAGAAAAAAATATTTACAGGAAGTAATTACATACAGTAAACGAAGTACAGTGATCTTTACTGAGCATTAGCAAACACTGTCTCATTTGAATATGTTGTCACACAGTTACAGTGTACATGAATGAATATAGGTAATTTTACTGACTAGTGACACATGAAGTGGAAATCACCTATGGAATTATTTTCAGCAGAAGGTGTAAATGCAAACATGCAGAGAGCTTGGTGTTTTGGCTCTCTTCTGCCCCTCTCTGGTCTTACATACACACTACAGTTTACTCTGACAGCGAGCCTCAGAGTAGTTCATCACAGGCTGCTCCAGATACATGAACTTTACTTACTTTGTCACTTAACAGCCTCAGGTGGATTCACAAGCACATTTCATTTAGCTCAGAGTTTGAGTCTGTGGTACTGAATGCAGTAATAAACTAAATCGAGTTATTAAAGACACTCCTAATCGGTTTAGCACAGACTGTGAAAACCAAAAAGGAATAATAAGATTTACTTGGATTCATGTCATTATTGGAAAGTTTAAGTATCTGTAAGGGACTGTTTGTTATTTAGAAGGCAGAAGGGGGTGGTGCAAAAACGGGTAGACACGTCAAATAATTTTTGAAGCACTGAGGAGGGAGTATTGTTTTTAATTTTGGCTTAAGGGAGGGGCATACAGCTTTAAATGGCTGTATTTTATTTTATTTTTTTTTTTACTGCCCATTTTCAAAGAAAACAAGGTATGTTTTCTTTAAATGTTGCCAAAATGACACCATTTATCATAGCCAGAAACTGTAAATTAACAGAAATTATCATTTGATTTTCAACACATTACGTGAAACAAATGCTTCCATCAAGAAAAACCATAATCAAATCTGAGCTGAAAATAGTAATATTTCATCAAAATCTCTTTATTCTACATTTAGAATATGACCGAAAAAAAACAAACAAAAAAAAAACGTTTGCACAAACCAAGCGAAATGCACAACAAAAAGGACAAAAAGGAAAAACCAAAGCTTTATTTAACTCCAGGTTTTCAAACATCAAATGGTACATTTTAAAAACTAACAATAATTTATAGTGGAAGGAGGGCTCAAAGTCAAAAATTTTTTGGCTCAAGTTACTCAAAGTAGAACAGTCCCTAATAAGTTGAATATTTAGATATTTATTTGATTATTGCATGTACAAGTGACAAAGAGGATAGCATCAAGAAGCAGATACCAATATGTGTCCTTGCGTATGTTGTGTGCTTTCTAATCAGTTACTACTGTGAAGAGCCATCCCTCTCCTCTGATAAGTAAAGAACAGTCCCTAATAAGTTGAATATTTAGATATTTATTTGATTATTGCATGTACAAGTGACAAAGAGGATAGCATCAAGAAGCAGATACCATATAACTTGTTTAGAAACTGTTGTTCTGAACTTAGTAGCTTGATGACAGACATCAACTTGGAAGATGTGATTTGTGGAATTTTGAAGACTTAACCTCCAAAAGTGCTCACCTGCATGGATATTCTCCCAACTTTGGTTGGTAGGAGCAACATTTGTAATGATCTTTATGATTGCAGAAAGGCTTGGCATGGCCGTTATTATCATTTATAGCATGTCAAATCTCCTCATCACTTTTTTTAGAGATGAAAAATGGTAAGCTCTGTGGACATGCAGCCTGACAGACTGACTTCTTGGACCAACTTGTTTAGAAACTGTTGTTCTGAACTGTGTTTTCACCGAACCACTTAGTAGCTTGATGACAGACATCAACTTGGAAGATGTGATTTGTGGAATTTTGAAGACTTAACCTCCAAAAGTGCTCACCTGCATGGATATTCTCCCAACTTTGGTTGGTAGGAGCAACATTTGTAATGATCTTTATGATTGCAGAAAGGCTTGGCATGGCCGTTATTATCATTTATAGCATGTCAAATCTCCTCATCACTTTTCTGAATAATGTGGGATCAGATCATAACTTGTCAGATGTGTCAAATATGTGTTCTTATGATGTTTTTGCATGACATATGAAGTGTCTAGTTTTATTATGCCTCTGCGTCGGCGAAAGCCGTAGCCAGAGACATAATAAAAGTTGTCTGTCCCTCCATATGTCTGTACATCCATACATCCATCTGTCAGATGTGGCACAAACATCCACATTGAGTTAGTGATGAACTGATTTGAATTAAGTCAAAGTTTAAGGTTACTGTGACCTCATCTGTTGCATTCTCATGAATGTGGTATCTTGAGAAAAGCTACAGGAAATTTCTTCAAATTTGGCACAAACATCTACATGGACTTAGGGATGAACTGATTAGACTTTGGCGGTCAAAGGTCAAAGTTCACTGTGATCTTGGGTCAGTCTCTGTCTCATTTTGTGATATCTCAAGAAGGCATTGAGGGAATTTCCTCAAATTTGGCACAATCATCTGCTTGGACTCAAGAATGAGCTGATTAGAATTTGGTGGTTGACTGTCAAATGTCAAGGTCACTGTGACCTCACAAAACATGTTTTTGGCCATAATTCAGGAATTCATACGCTAACTATTACAAAATTTCACACAAATGTCTAATAGGATAAAATGGTGAAGTGGTGATATTATATATCCAAAAGGTCAAAGGTCAGCTTCACTGTGACATCATAATGTTCTGCAAAAACACTTTCCTGGCCATTATTCAACGTAATAACTCAGGAACAGAAAGGGAGACATTTGGTCAGATACTGAATTGGTGACACTAATCTTGGGTGTCCACCTTGAAACTGTGCTGATTGTATAGATCTTCTGTGCTGCTGGGGGGAAGATGTATGTGAAGCATCCATGTTTTCTCAGACATGGATGTAAACTGTAACTGCAACTTAACTGGTTTGTGGAGGCATACAACCCCAAAGCGGAAATTCTAATTGAAAACCACAGCGGAATGAGTAATGGCATAATATGAAATTCAAAACCTGTTTACAACTGTGTCAGCTTTGCAAGAACTGTTTTTAGTGCTGATATAAATACAGATTTATTAAGCCTTACAATGAATATGGATAAAACCCTGACCCGCTTTGCAGAGGGGTCACACTGACAGTTTTCCTTTCTCTCCCCCTTACTCTTCCTCCATCCAGGGATATGGGCCCAGATCCAGATGCCCCAATCCAGTATGGATGCGATCAAGGGTCAGATGGTGGTGCTGAGGGCCTCGTACATCACAGAGCCAGGCAGTGACCTGAGCACCAACACCATCCTCTGGAATTTTTTCTCTAACAACAGCCAGCTGGTAAGGAAGTGACTGGAAGACCCTACCAACAGTCATACATATGTGGAAAACACTGAAGTGATATTTTTTCATATCTTGCTCTACATTCAGTATACTACAGTATCTACAGCAGCAGCTGTGGCTATACTATCTGGGATTACCAACAATCTTTGCCTGTCTTTACACTGTTAATCTGGCAAAGCTCTTCTTTTGTAAACCCCCAGAAATTAATCCAAGAAAAAGGTTTAGGGTTTTCATACAAACACTATATTATGTCCTTACTGGTTTAGTACATCCTGCTGTAGTTTTTCTGCTTTATGAAAGTAAGAGATGAATGTGTTTTCCAAATCAGAATATTTATGAAATCATCACTCTGGTAAAGCAATAAATAAAGCAGAGAGGTCTTGCATAACAAGTCCCAGCTGAACAACAATTATCTGGAGACCTGGCCGTGGCTCAGCTTACGTATCAGCCCAGGTCAGATTATTGGGCTATGCAGATGGACAACCCAAAAGAGGATCACAATCAAAAAGGAAATAGGAAAAAGAGAACTCTGAGAGCTGGAAAAGACACAGTAGCTCAAAAGTGAAGCTTTTTGTTTTTTCATGTGCCCAGACAGCCATCCAGCATCTCGCTTTGCTTCACTGTCATTTGGAGCCAAAAAGATGAAAAAAAAGAACAAACTGTCACTACCTCAAAGACAAACCTAGATGCCACAGGAGAGTTGTATGTGTATGTTACAGTGATGCACAGCCATCTCCACAGTATGCAGTCCAGCTAATGTGAGGTAATTGCTTTTGCCAAACAGTCAGTTTGTTGAAAATTGAAAAACCAGTTCAGTTTTGATTTTTCCAAACAAGCAAAAATATTTTTTGATTTCTATCCGACTGGATCTTGTAATTCAGTAAAATGGATGAAATTATTCACTAATTTGGCTTTCCTGTATGTCACATGAGGTTTTGGTGTCTCACATCTCACTTAGGTGGCCTCCATGCACTAAGTGGTTACAAACTTACAAACTGTCCAGCAGTTTTTGACAGGTTTTTCTCTGACAGAGGTGAAGTTAAGTTTTAATCAGCAACTATGTGAGAGGACACAAGTTTAAACCTGCAGACTAACATGTTGCAGATAAAAAAGAGGAAAAAAAAGAAATTCAGGCTTTAATGAAGTTATTTCATATTACTGCCTTCATGGAAACCACAACATGAGACAGGAGTCCTCAGGATAAAGCTAACCCAGGCCCCCAGGAAAGCCGCTCAGCCTTGCAGCCAATCTTTCTCACGTCTGTAAAACAAATTCAGTTATGACTCTTTCTATTGTTTTTTTTTTTTTTTAAATCCAAGGAGGTTTCATATTGGTAAAACTTAACTGGAGCTGAGAAAATCCATTTAAAAATCTGTGACGTCATCACAATGTAGAGTTTCTGAGCTGAGCAGGACTCACAGGCGGTGCCAGCAAGAGAAATTCTACTGGGCATATTCAGTGGACCGCATACTGCTGAAGTAAACCCAGAAGCTACAAAACTTTTTTGGCATATGTGTGACTCCTTTGAAATGAATCGGCGCCATCTTGGTGTCCAATATCTAGTTAAAAATTATTAAAAATCTATGAGCTAACCCCCTTTATGCCAGATTAATTGATGTTTTTGTAGAAATCTGATGGAATTGACAAACTTCTGGGACACATCTTTACACGGCCAACATTATCATTAAAAAAATATTTTAAAACAAAGATGATTATGGCAGTAGATTTTTACACCAAAGTTATCAGTATGTACTTTTAGTTTTAGATTTTTGAAACCTTTTAAAACATTTTTTAATTGTTTGAAACTGTGATTTATTTATTTTTTCGTATAAATAAATCCTTTAAAAATAATATTTCACCCCAAAAACAGTATTGGTGTGTTGATATATTAGAATTTTGAATCTTTTTTTTTGTAAGGACAAGATTGGTCACAGTTCTCAAGAATGGGTAAATTCAAATTCAGTAATCACACTAGTTTGGATTTTTTCTCTGAACAGTGTTATGTGTGCCAGCACAGTGAGGGTTGCAGTTAGGGTTGAATTGATTGAAAGGGGCCACAGAGTTGCACCACATGACTCCATAAGAAGATTTTATCAGTGGAGTACAAATTGTGTTCCATGTAACTCAGTTTACTCTGTAATGCATTCAACCAAATGTTTGAAAAAGCCAGTCACAAATTTGTGGGCAGGAGATGTTAGGATTAAAAAATCCTTCTAATTCTTTTGAACCAAGATAACCCCCAAATGCAATCATATTGACATGGATGTCAATGAAACGGGTTCCTCTGTTGTGCACAAATACTTGTTCCCAAACTGCGTACTCACAAGCCTTTTATTTCCTGTTTCTTTAAGTCTGGTGTTGGCTCTCTGTTCTCTTCTCCAGATCATCTCCTACACCAAAGGCTCCATGAGTGTAGGCAGCGCCCAGTTTAAGGGCCGTGTTGGTTTCTTCACTAGCATGCCCTCACGGGACGTGTCGTTGTACATCAACAACACCCAGGAGTCTGACTCAGGACTCTACTTTTGCCAGGTCATCAGGCCTGATAATCCTGGCCTCACTGCTCAGCTCACCCTGGACGTGAAGGGTAAGTACCAGATCCTGCTTGACAAGACATGAATGTGCTTCACCTCTCCTGCACTATAGTTATACTCCTATACTTCTTGTAAACTTGACTGATTGAAAGACATACATCATGTTGTATAATCTAACAAAGTAAATATTGTCTGATCCTCTCATGTCAGTCCCTCCTGCTGTTCCTAAGTGCTCTGTGTCAGGGAAGGCAGTGCTGAAGGGAAATGTGACTCTGAGCTGCACATCCAGCTCTGGGAAGCCCATTCCTCTGTACAGGTGGAAGAAAACCAGCCCCACCTCGGAGGTCTTCTTCTCACCTATGCTCAGTGAGTGGATCCAGCACACTACCTGGTCATTATTTTTCACTCTGCAGCAACATTTACATACCTGCTCCTGTTACTGGAGTGTTCAGCTACAGTAATGTCGGTAGAGTATCCTACCAACTTGTATAAAATATTCATTATTTCTGTTGTTTTTTGTTTTTGTAACTTTGGGACTTACAAATTTGAGGCCAAAGCCTATTTAATGTGATGAAGGCCCTGTGTGTAGAGTTGCTGTGTGGCCCAGTGAAGAATACCGGCCTAGGTTTTCAAGTTGACCAAAAATGTAATTCTTAATTTTATTTATTTGCCTTTATGAAGATGCTATTTACTTAAAACCAAAATCTTACTTTCAAAATATGTGTTTTAAGCATTTTAAATGAGAATCATGTGACAACACCAGACAAAATGTCATCCAGGATAACAGATGACATTATGGTGTAACTGAAAATAACAGTTAACCTTTATAACAAAACTGTTATTCAGTATGACAAAAACTCAGTTTGAACCTTTATCAGGCAGTTGTCTTGGCTACCTATAGAAATCGGCCACCTTGAACTTCAACTTTCAAGTATTAAATTGATATTAGATAAATATATTTGTAGCAAATAAACATTGGTTATATTTTTTTAGTGTTATCACAAATGACACAGGATCTTACTCCTTAGTGTACCAATGAGCAAAAAGGGTGCATTAACCACTAACAGGTCACCATTGTTTGGGAGTCTTACAGGGTCTTCCTGTCTGATAACACGTCAAAATAAAATGCCGCTAAAAGTACGTCCCAATACTTGTTATTCTGGGTGACACTAACTACCAGTTTTCGGACAAAATGCTCCAATGCATAAAATTAACTGAATGTCATATTTTTTGTAATATTTAAATATATTGATATCAACACTTGTACAATAATGCAGAGACTTTAGGTTTTAGGGGGTCAGTCATCTGGTGTGATATTTTATGAATATAATGTCTGCCAAACTAAATCCTTGAAATATATTTTCATTTCACTTGATAAACCGAGATTAATAGATTCAATAAACATGTTTATTATGAACAGTTTCCTTATTTTCTCTTCATAAAGATGCTGACTAGCGGTGTAACATTACACATATTCGTAATGAACTGTTCGGTGTGAGGCTTTTGTTGCAGTACGCAATACAAACAGAACTATCCTTTTGCACTTGGAAAATAAGATATACAGTTTAAACTGTGTTTAATATAATGTTCTCAGAGTCACTGCACTTGACAAGGAAGCCCATATGTTGAAAAAGGCATCAGTTTTTTTTTAATGTTTTTCATGTGAAAGGTTATATTAAAGGTTGTTTCATAAATGTGTACAATTGAATTTGTGCTCATTCAAAGATACATAATGAATGAATGAATGAATGACTTTAAAGCAGTTATATTTTTATTTTATAGATTTCTTTGTTGCCCTGGAAACAAAGGGAAAATAAAAAAAACAACAAAAACTGAATATACAATATAAAAACATCAGTATGAGCTGTTGGCCAAATTATTATTTTAAACATGTTGTTTATAACTACAACTAGTCCAAACCCACTGAGTACAGCATACCATACCATGACTTAGTCATACCAAAAATAACGACAGAAAAAAACAACAACATTCGGCCACAGGGGGAGCCACAGCGATCGGTTGCATTTTAGCCATTTTTAAGCATTTTTCTGTTGTTATAGCGCCACCCAGTTGCCAATTAGAGTTAAATTTCTCCAGTCACCTTGAGGTGTCCTGTTCTACATATCTGCCAAGTTTAGTTAAAATCAATGCGGCGGTTAGGCCTAGATAAGAAATTAGCTCTCTAGCGCCCCCATTTTGTTTGATCAAAAAAAAAAAATAAAACTGATTGATTGATTGATTGATTGATTGATCGATTGATTGAATGATGGAGGGGTCCCCTAAGATTATGTGTGGTAATATGCCTACAAAGTTGCGTGGTGATCGGTGAAACCCTTGAGATGTTATACACCTTTATGTGATGAGCCACGCCCTCCACAGTATTCATTCAATTTCAATCAATTTAAATTTTATTTATAAAGCCCAATATCACAAATCACAGTTTGCCCTAGATTATGTTCACCGAGTTTCATGCAGATCAGTCTTCCTAAGAAGAGATCGATTTTAAGTGTTTTTCAAAAAATTCAAAATGGCAGAAAATCTATATAACCGAAAGTTATAGGTTCAAATTTGTTCCTCATGAGGAGAGGCATCTCTATAAAAGTTTCATGTCAATGCCCATTCAAACTTTGCAATTTGAGTCAGTTGCTATAGCGCCCCCCTTTGGCCAATTTGATGTAATATTGCTTCATTCGCATCCTCCCATGACCCTCTTCCACTGTGCCAAATTTCACATGGATTGACCAAGTCAGTGAGGAGAAAAACGTGGAACACAGACACACACACAGACAGAGTTTTCGTCATTATATAGTAAAGATACTGACACAATACTGAATTTTAGTTTTTATTAGAAGCTGTAGTCATTTATGTTCTGTGACACTTTAGAAGATGGGTCACTCAAGTATACCTCCATCATTGTTACAAGTCAAATAATATAATTTTATAATGTTAGTTTTAATAAATAAATGAATTAAAATAACATTTTTAAAAAAGGACATTTCTCTGGCATTTCTACATTTTCGCTGTATGGAAAACGTACCTTACTGTGACACCAGTGTATCGTACAAAACCAAACAGCAAATTTTGTGAACCATTACATGTGTACTTTTGACTTCAAATTTGCATTCATTGACCAACATACATTTTTTTAAATTATTCATGTGGCATTGCATTTTTGGAAGCTTACAAAATCCCAGTATTGTATTTTAGATGGTGTGGTGATGGTGGTTCTGTTACAGTAGGAGATTCTCTTTTTCTGATTCCGTCCATTCATCTCTTAAAGGGTATGGTTAATTTTAAAGGTAAAGGTCAACTTTTGGGGGAAAGAAGCTTGTTTTCTTCCTTTTGTTTTCTTGCTGAGAGTTCAATAAGCGTATATCTACGTTTGGACAGAAACATGCTGGCTGTGTCCTATCTTAATGCTAAGCCAAGCTAACAACCTGCTGGCTATACTGTAGCTTCAGATTAAAGGGGAAAATATCACAGGGATATCAATCTTCTTAGCTGATCCAACCCTCTCTTTAGGAGAGTGAATACATTTATTTCCCCAAACCAAATTTTATGTTTCAGTACTTATTAGCAGCTTAGTATTATAACACATCTCCTGCTGTGCTCAAGAAATATCTTTGGCATTGTCATTTTCAAAGGATGTATTTAAGTTTGTTGTCATGTGCAAAGGCTGTTGGATATATAGGTGTATATATCAAGGCAAATAAGAAATAAAAATGTATCATCCAAAGAGCACAATAGAATAAACTCTCAAATTAAGCATATTCATAACTGTGCCAAAGCAATGGATTCCTCTCCAGTGCAATCTGATTCTATGCTGTCATGTGCGTGCAAATACACCTCTATTAATGTGTATGCATGCATGCTTGACTCTAATCCTCCATGTTCAATACTGTTTTAGATGAGAAGACTGGCACTCTGAAGCTGAGCAACCTGAGCAGCAACATGTCAGGGAAGTACGTGTGCACAGCCAGCAACTCAGCTGGGTCAGAGAGCTGCGTCATCAACCTGGATATCGTCTCCTGTACGTAGCACACAACAACACAAGCAGTCATTATATGCATAGTATCAGGAAATGATACAAGGAAATGAGGTGTTCATTAGTGTTTACATACTTATAATGTGACAATTCCTGTCTTACTTTCTCATTTGAGACATTTTTTTTAAGAGAAAAAACATTCCCAGAAACAATATGTATTCTTTGTAAACGTATGTGCTTGGGAGACATGTACTCATTGTTTGTTCTGTGATTCTTCCTGTAGCCACTAAAGTGGGGATGATTGTTGGAGCCGTTGTGGGCTCATTGCTCGCCTGCGCCTTCCTTGTCCTCCTCCTCATCTGCCTCTTTTACCAGTTTAAGAGGCGGAGAGACAATGAGGACGACATGGCCAACGAAATCAAGTGAGTTCATGCAACTTACCTCCCAATAGCCTTTATCACAATATTTTATCTTAAAAACACATTTCATACGATGGAAGGCTCAAAAACAGTTATAAAGGCTGGCAGGTTTATATGAAGTAATTAAAAATGTTTCCTGTGGTGCCTGAACTGTTGAATCACAAGAAAAATCCTTTGTCTTGATGCTTCTTACGTCAACTATAAAGTACTGTAAAACTTCAGTGATAAGCCTTTAATTAAACAGTGGGTAATAAGCCTGTCTCAATTAGACACCTGGTCTGGTTGCCAAGCAGTTCATTTTTATAGAAGTTCTTTGGATGCTGAAACTAATGTTAGTTGGCTGCTTCAAGCACACATACAAATATAAATGTTTAAGCTTTTGTCAATATGGAGATGCTACACATTGTTAGCTCAGTTAGATTCTCCACAGCTCAATCATTCAGTTTGTTTTGCTGAAACTACAGTATGAAGACCAAAGAATTCAGTAATTCATTGGTCCTCATACTGGTGAACAAGAGAGATTAAAAAAAGTGGTGACTCCTATATCTGAAGCAGTCATATAATCAGAATATGTGTCCATTCCTCCATTACCTAACAAGTTATTGAAATTCCTTCATATTCTATCAAAATGGTTTTCATAAAAATGTAATCAAAGTTGTGAATATTGTTTTAACAGGATAAAGTGGTGTTGTGTTGACATGCCAGGTGCTGTAAAATGAGTGTCATAACTGTCTCTCTTTCTCTGATGCACTGTCACTTGGTGCAAAATCAAAGCCTAATTTTTATACAAGTAATATTCATACTGGTTTAAATAAATAATTTCATTGTGTTTTTCATCTTTGCTGAGTAAAAGTTTTGTGTAAAGGAATTAAAGGCCTCTCCCATATGGAGACCAGCCCCAAATATACATCTGTTGAGTTCAGTGATTTAAGCAATATTAGCCCGGGGTACTAATTAAAGTTTTACAGTACATAGGTAATGTTCAATAAAAATGAACTCTGGTTTAACAGCATGCACTTGTTGCATTTGCATGTTTTACAGAAAGACAAAATAACAAAAATATTGTACAAGAAAAAGAAAAGAGTAATATTTAAAGAGGAAATGATGTCAGGACTTATTGGTTGACTATATGTCGCCCCACTTTAGGGCTGCAACAAAATATGATTATTTTAATTAATTTGGTGATTGTTTTCTCAATTAAGCAATTTTTTGTCTTTAAAATGTCAGAAACTAGAAAAATGTTTAAGGTGACACTTTCAGATGTCTTGCAGTCTAAAACCACACTGTAGAAGGTGGAGGCAGCAAATGTCTGGTATTTTTGATGAAATTACCACAATTATTGTTATTCGACTATCAAAACAGTAGCTAGTTTATTTTTCTGTCAATGGACTAATCGGTTCTTTTTCTTTCAAATGTTACAAAATGTGGCTTGATGTTGTGTGCGCTGTAAACGGTAACCTGACTGTGTCCTGTCTGTGTCCAGGGAGGACGCTCAGGCTCCCAAGCGTGTGTCCTGGGCTAAAAGCGGCATGGGTTCAGACATCATCTCCAAGAACGGCACCCTGTCCTCCATCGCTTCTAGCCCACACCATAAAGAGCCCTCGCACCACCACAACAACAACCACCACCACCTGCAGCAGTACCCCCAGCGCCCCCCTTCGGACACTGCCTCCATAATTACCGCCACTGGCAGCATGGCCGGCTACCGCCCGTCCCGCCACCACGGAGCCTCCACTCCCACCCACTACAGCTACAACAACGATACCACCCTGCCACGAGGACAGACCATCTCCTCTGAGGCCAGCACCAACGGGAGTTCCCTGCCCAGACCAGAGCGTTACACCCAGCTGCCCCAGGCTCAGGTGCTGCCGCAGACCTACAGCCAGCCTCAGCTGCAGCTCCAGGCTGCTCCCTCCCCGCCACCGCTGCCCACCTCCACAGTCACAGCCTCCAACATCACCCGCATGGGAGGTGTGCCCATAATGGTGCCTGCACAGAACCAGGCCGGGTCTCTGGTCTAATGCTGGCAAAACAGTGCTGTCTACCGAAACAGTGGAATACTGTCCCTTCACACTCTTAGGAAGGGTCAGCTGCTGATTTTTTTTAAAGGGAACGCTTTAACTTCTATTTAGCAAAAAATTACAGTAGATGAAAAGGTCAGATTCACTTAGTGACGCTTGCTTGCGCCGAGAAGATTTCATGGCAAGACTTTCAGACACAGACTGTTACTTGCATTAAGTATACTCAAATCTTTTATACTCTGTAAGCACTGTATACATTGCAAACTATGTACTGATATGATTTTCATACATTCTTGTCCAGTATGCTCTTTTCTACATTATCAATGCATTTTTAATATTGTACTTTATTTGTTGTATTTTATTATTTTCAAAGTAGCTTTTTAATGTCGTATCATATATATATATATATATATATATATATTTTCCCTCCAGCCACACTAATTCCTCAAAGTGAACAGCAAATGGATCATCAGTGGGGGCTGTCATGTGTGTGCAGGAGTCATAGACGACCATACAGATGGAATAAGAAGAGGGTTATGCAGGTCAGCTGTACTTCCATCATCTTTACTTAAAAAATACCAAAAAAACGGTTTTATCTAGACCAAAATAGGTTTAAGCACAATATATCAGTACTGTTCAGAGGAGCTCAAAGTGAAGTTAGTG
Organism: Epinephelus fuscoguttatus; assembly: GCF_011397635.1. Classification (NCBI taxonomy): domain Eukaryota; kingdom Metazoa; phylum Chordata; class Actinopteri; order Perciformes; family Serranidae; genus Epinephelus; species Epinephelus fuscoguttatus. Next base: position 5,294,043 of record NC_064763.1, on the reverse strand, counting down.
AGAACTGGGTGTAATATATACAGATCTATGTATTAATGAGCATATTTCTGTAGTGTTCTTGTGGAAAGACAGATAAAACAACATTATACATGTGATTAAGTTTGGCATTGCAAAGTATCCTAATCCTTTTTTTGGCTTTACTTCTGTTGGTGGTTCAGTTTTTTAAATGCTCTCAGATTCAATTCTTTAAACACAGATTAGCAAAAGCTTCTTATAATACTGAGCACTATTTGCAACTGCAGTGTGGTGACTTTGCTAAAACATCGTCGACACTTTAACAGTAATCATTTAAAGTTGGCTACAGAATTGAAGTTGTAAATATGATATTTATTTTCTGATAAATGTGCGACATACATATTGTTGGCCACAGTCTGTATGGAACATATAATACGGGTTATATGTTTTCCTTCAACACTGGATACTGAACCAAAGAAACAATATGTAAGGCTTCATTATTTCAACCTGTTCTCTTTATATGTTTATTCTTTATATGTTTATTTGCTTATTTAAATCAACATGACACTGAAGCATTTTTTTGTCCTGCTGAAAGCTTTTTTAAACAAACTTTCTTTCACATTTGCTTGACATTGTCACATTATGGTAACAGGAAGCTGATATCATTTCTCAAATTTCTCAAAATCAAAAACATTGTAAATTTGTTTTTATAACCCTTTTTCAATGTACAAACACTAACACCTGTTAGCATCTGGCTTTTCTATGTAATTGGAAAGGTTACAAATAGAATTCTCATCTGGGTAGTCACAGGTATTTATCAGCTCCAGCTCTGATCTGCATTGATATAAACACAACACCGGGGTGAACGCGCTAATTTTAGCCCTTTTACCGGTGAGTCTGCACCCAAGCAGCGCTCAAACATCATTCCAAATTAGTCTGCACCCAGTTTGAAAGATAGACTGAGTAAGTTAGATATATACAAAAAGAAGTAACCACTGTAACAGCTGATTTCTACTGTTTTCTAACCTTCTCTGGCCTGTCAAATGAGACACACCAGTGGAAGAAAAAAACAGAAAGGCATACTTGCCTGCTGCAGAGCTGTGTACACAGCTTTGGTCTGCTGGCAGTGGAAAAGGAGTCTATATCCTATTTTTAGTGGGTTTACCCGTGTTTAAAAACCCACATACACAATCTAATTTTGGCTGAAAACGGGTATAAGACTTTAGCAGGTGCCCTGTTTGTGCTTTGCTATCATTTCCTGGTAGAGAAGATTGAGAAGATAAAGTGTTTCTCCTTAAAGTTAGGGGAGTTATTTAGGACATTTAAAGCAACCCACATACTGTGTTAAATACTGCACTGAATTTTGGCTTAGAGTTGCCTGGGTCCAGACCTGCACTGAATTACCGGTTTAATCTGGAAAAACGAATTATGAGCGCTGCAGAGGGACTAGCAATTAGCCAATCAGACTGACACTGCTGTCAGGTTGTCGTCAAGTGGTGCACAAGAACCAATGAGGAGTATTAACAGCAGCGGCGAGTCCTATACACAAGATAGATGCAGGCTGTTCTCAACCATCATGTCTTATTAAGATCACCTGACAACGTTGTTTGTTTTACTTCGCTGCGCTCCACTCTATAAACCCCAGCAAAACAAGTATGTTTGCATGGCTACACATTGGTGTGGACTTAAATAATGTTAGATTCGGGTGGACACTGTGTTTTAGTGATTGATTAGGGAAAATGGAATCCCCGTCCACCACAAAAATCAGCTAGAGAGGACGCAGTGTCAGACTAAAGATAAAAACCAAGTGTTACTGTCTGATATCAGGCAAACCTCAAAGGCTCGGTTCTGTGCATATTTTGAATAAAACACAATTCATGTATTATGCTCCTGTTATTTTTGTTCAGTCAGTAATTATGATTAAGAAGATTAAGATTAAGGGGTATAGGAAAACTTATTCCTAAAAATGTACAGTAGACCTATATCTCAGCACTTCATTTCTATCAAGAAAACTAAACAAAATTATTTTCAAAGTTTAGATTATTATTCAAGATATAAACTTAAAAAAACCTGACAGAATAAGAGCACAGTGAAAACCTGAACAGAGGCTCTATTCACAGAGCCCTCCCTGTCTGCTAAACAGCCCTCTCCTGCAGTCAAAACAATCATAGAGCTAACAGAACAATGGCCAAGTGTCAGGGGGAAGAAAACACTGAATTTGTCAGTCAAAAAGAGGCCTTGTAAGTGTAACTGATAAACATAATACAGACAGAGAATCTTATAATAAAGTTCCTAAAATATCAAGAAAACTCGTCTGTGCAAAATTCGCATGAAATGATCTGCTAAGAACACCCTTACCACCTGTTTCCTTCCTTCAGTTATTGCGTTTACTGTTTGGGTTATTGTACATTTTCTAGGTTGTTCTGTACTGTTATTGTTATGCAATGAATATAATATGAAATATCCATAAAATATGTTACTTAATCAGAGATGGTCAGTTAATGGAATGATAGAGAAGGGGTCCCTTAAGGAAAAAGGTTGGGGACCACTGCAGCAGATGACACGGAGGACCAATTCTCTGAAAACTGCTCCACTGAGTGATTATTGAAATTCTGACATTGTTAAAAAATAAATAAATAAATAAAAATGACATTTAAAACATAATATTGCAAAGTCAGAATGTATTGAAATGGCTAAATGGATCAGGAACGTAACATAAACTTTGGTATCAAATCAATTTTTAACAAGCACTGACATCTAATTGTGGCTTGTGTCTTTCTTTCTCTGGCCACTATCAAGTCACACATTATTAGGATTTTGGGGAAAAAAAGGAAAAACAGATAAATGTATAATGATCATAATATCTATTGTGCTGTATTGTCTTTACACTGGAGCAATGATTGTGCACAGGATGTTAGAACATTCCCAAATGAATCATTTGAAACATGAGAGCATGCTTTACAGAGCATTTCCGAAAATTGACATCTCTTGGACACAAACTTGACAGGACAGTGGGAGTTGAATGTTTGATAGTTTTGCTGAGGTTTGTATTGTTTTTAGAATATTAAAGCAAAATGAAAAGAGTTGATGAGGGAATGGGGAAGTGATGAGCAAATCATTTTGATGAGTAGGACTTAGTCTTTACAGCTACAGTGATACTTTTGAACTTGTGAATGGGTCATTGAAAAAGTGTACATTGTGAACATTAAAATGTATTCAAGACAAGCCTTTATTTTTATACAGTGATGTATAAGAGCACACAAGCAGAGTTTATAAATAGTAAATGTCAGTGATGGATTGTATAACTGCTGTGGACAAACTGGTGGAAAAACCTGTGCTCATGTCTACAGTAGGTCCAAACTATGGACATGGATTTGCAGTGTGCACTTGTATCCTCCATATTTATGTTCATGGAAAATGCTTTGTATGAAATTTTCAATTAAAGAAGAAATGATCAGCTGTCTTGTGATCAGTGTGTATTTTTCCCCAAAGCTTCTAAAATGGCCATTATTTAAAATATAATAGCCTTATTGGCAGGCTTACAGCATTAAGGTGGACTGACATTCAAAAGCCGATTCTAACCTGGGATCTTATTTTTATCCAATGTGAATGAACCCGTATGATTCCATTTGCATTTAGAAAATGAAACTTTGATTTACAGTTAAGTAGGATGGGTTGCATCAGAAATATAACTTTTCGAGCATAAACCTCTGTCTATTAATCAGAAACCAGCTGCAGTGCCTTCATACTATCATCTGCCCTCCACTGGCCATCATGAGCCAGTACAGCTGGGAGATGTAATAAAAATCACCTGTTCATATGTCCTGTGTATATTTGTATATTTGAGTATTTGTAACTTGTAATATTCTCAGAATAATTTAGTTGAACTATTCATTCAACTTATGCTGCATAGGTTGCATAGTTCAACTAGAGAATATGTAATAAATTGTGACATAAATTTTAACATCTGCAGACACAACTGTTTTGATGTGTCTACTGGATTTGTTGAATCTTACCAATAAACTGTTGAAATATTACACATACTTGACAAACTACCAGTAGACAGACTATTTAAATTGTTAGCATAGTTTATATTTTTTAGTGACTATCCTCATTCTAACAGTAGTTTATGTATTTTGGTCAAGTATACCTCAGTATTTGTTGCACATTTCCAGAAGTCATCCTGAGATTTGAAGTGAACCACCAGAGGGCAGCAAATGGACTATCTGGGAAACACTAGAGAAGTTGGAGAAGAAAATTCCTGATGGACACCCTATTATCTAAATGTTAAACCTAAATAGACTGTGTCCTGTAAAGTGCTTTTCTAATCTTCCTATCACTCAAAGGGCTTTCACACTACATCTCACATTCCCCCATTCACACACTGGTGGCTGAGGCTATCATTCAGGGTGTTCGGTATCTTGCAGGGATGCTTCGGCATGTGGACTGGAGGGGCTGGGGACCGAGCCTCCAGTCTCGTGGTTGGTGGACAACCTGCTCTACCTCCTGAGCCACAGTTGCCCCCTCTTTTGTATGTCACTGTCCTGAGGCAACAAAGAGTCCTTAAAACCCTCCTACTGATAAACGTTTTAATAACATTATGTGAAGTATGAATGAAGTTTGTGAAATATTGCATTTCAAGAAACAGAGGCACATGTGGCAAAGTGCCAAAGGGGTAAAACAAATCTGACAGTTTAAATCAAGATATCTTGCTGGGAAAAGGACAGGCATGCAAATCACTTTTAGGAAGCATCATTGATGGTTTAAAGATATGTTTCATGTATTATATTTATTTTTAAATTGTGATTTTCCATTTGTTGCCTCAAGGCAAACTTGTGCAGTTGGGCTACTTGTTAGATGTATTATGACGTACAGTAATGGCTCTGGTCAGTGTTTTTTATGATGTACTAAAACTCACTGTGGCAATAATGGACACAGGGACATCTGGTCCAAACCTGAACCTGACTGAGTGGTTCTGGTCCCGTCCTGCTGAGGACAGTAAGCTTCAGGACAGTGTCAACATGAATGGATCTGACCAATCAGGTTTGAGAGACAGTACTGTAAGTTTCATCAACACACAGAAACCATACAATCTGTGTAGGAATAGATATTCCTGTAACCAGTAATGATCCATACTTGCTATTTATGTCAGGACACAGAGCATTTCATGAAGTGTAAAATGAAGTCAGTTATCTGACAGAATAACATGTAGCCATGCATATGTAATTCTTATGCACTGCAGAGTACAGAAAATGTGATCCTTGTTACAGTAGCTGGTTCCTGAAGTTTCACACAAAATAATAAAAAAATAAATAAGAAAAGAAAGACTTCAGTCCCCCTCCACTCAAACCTGTTCTGCTTATTGTTCCTTCACTGTGATATTCGAAATTCACTGCTGAGAGAAGAAGAGTTTCTTTTTAATAACCTTAAATCACCTGGGAATATCAGCAGGATTTAGTGACATCACAAGTCATTTTTTATACTCATATGGGACATTGTTGCACTAAGACTGGGCAATGAAAATGTATCATTGTTATTGTTATTATTATTATTATTATTATTATTATTATTATTATTATCATGTACTTTGAATGTAAACTAGTTGCCAAAGGGTATATAAACATCAAAATAGGACTTCTTTATACTATCAAAAAAAGAAAAAGGGCCAGGGCCCCTACCCTTGTGTATACCTTACCTGTGCTGGCCTGCTGCAACTGGCCGCTGGCCACCTGTCATTTTACAAAAGTGGCCACTGGGCAATCAAGTTGAGCATCCCTGACTTGAATCGTCCAAAAAATGCTTGAAATACCGCCAAACTTGTGCCAAATTTGAAGACATTCCCTCAAGGAAATATAGCACTCATGAGGTTGAGATGGATGCAAGGTCACAATGATCTTGATCTTTGACAATGAAAATCTAAGCAGTTCATTGTGCAAGTAAGAGAGTCCAAGCAAACGTTTGTGCCAAATTTTTTTAAAAAAAATTCCCTTGTGTTCTTGAGACATTGCTTTCACAAAAATGAGACAGATGCAAGGTCACAGTGACCTTGACCTTTGACCTATGACTACCAAAATCTAATGAATAAACTGTATTGTTGAGTCCAAGTGGACGTTTGTGCCAAATTTGAAGGTATTTCCTAAAGGCTCTCTTGAAATATCGTGTTCACATTAGGAAGGATGGACATGGACCATGGCTACCATGGGCACGGGGGCATAAACAAAAAAAACAAACAAACAAACAAACAAAAAACCATCATGAAGTCAAAGTAACCCAACCTGCTGTGGCTGGTTTTCTTACACCAGCTAATCAGCACTGATCATGTCACCAGCTAAACTCAAAAGGTTAAGACAGAAAAAAGCAGACGCAGTCAACTCTAGGGTAGAATGTTTATTAGAATTTGCGATTAGCGATGTAACATTCACCTACATGGCGCAAAGGAAGTCATAAATATGCTAATATGCAAATATGCACGCCTTTATTGAAATGAGCTCATCTCATCACGGGATGATATATCCAAGGACAACTCAGTGATACACCTCCACATGGCTGAACAGGGTGGAATGAACAGAAGCCTTTCGCTCTGATGACACAGTAAATAAAAGTAGAAAATCAGCAACAGAGTTTATATCAAATATTTAGATATAAATGAAAAGAAATTTCAAAAAAGTCAGAAGAGCACTGGATATTCAGATAGTGAAGCAAAAAAAAGGAAACATTGTAATGCACTGCACTGCACCCGTAATAGTCGTGTGTTTGTTGTCATTCAAATGGAGCTACAGTACTAAGTAGGCAGAAAAAGGTGCATGGCTTTTGTATTCAAATTAATCACTCTTTCCATCTGAAGCAATACAGGGAGATGATCACATGTGGATGCAGTATGGCATTTCACTTATTTTACAGTGTAGTTCCTATGAATCAAAAAATACAACAATCAACAGGACCCAGTGGTTAAGAGGTCAGTTTATGAATAAGTGTCAAAAGTTGGCAACATTGAGATTTTGTTAAAGGGAACAAAGAAAAGAAGAAGAAACTGTAACATAAAAAATAAGGAAAAGAAAGCAACCATAAAGTTGTATCCCTGTACCAAAGTGGTGTTGTGATATTTAATAGCATGTCATGCTCCATTAGTGAAGTCCTTTAAATGTGGAATAGGCTGTCCCACTTGTTTAACTATTCAGACGGCGGCCATTTGGGGTCTGGCCTGAGCTTAATGTGCAGGAAGGGAGAAGGTGAGCTCAGCGAAAGGCAGTAGTCATAGTTGAGGTGAATACAATAATGTTGATGGTGAGGATCCATGGTTGATAATGGTAAAAGATGGAAGGTCATGCAGCTTGGGCCAGAGGCGAGGAGGATTAGAAAAGCCCCCGGGGAAGAATTCTCCATCACAATGTGGCCTCTGGCCTGACGACGCTTTAGGTAGGACACAACACTAGAGAGGAAAAACAGTGCATAATAATGTTAAGCCCCTATGAGAGATATAATGAAGTTACTTTGATGTAGTGATTCTTGTAGCAAAGTGAGAAAGTTCAATTTGGCAATAACTGAATTTACTAGACAATCTTTAAATCGGAGAACACACTGTAATTTTACTTTAAATAAATCAGTGTTTGGGAAACACTGGGTTAGGCTACTGTATGAACTGTGTGCATATGCCCATGTTCATCTGGTGAGAGGGACTTAAAGCGGGGGGGGAGCAGCAGGAGGAAGGTATATATTCAAATTTATTTTCAAGATTTCCTCCCACCTCAACTTTATAACTAACGTTGTTGTATTTACCTTTCAAAATGTAGTCAGTTAGCAGTGTAGGCACCTTCTCACTGTCCTCCTTCATGGCAAAAAGAACTACATGACAAAAATGGACAGTGAATCAACTCTGGTTATACACTTTTATCCAGCCAGTACTTATTATGTACCTTTGATACAAATGTACTGGACAAGTATACTTACTCTTCGTGAGCATCTGCAGGTCATCAACAGATGGAGGGGTGCCTTTCTTCTCATATGGAATAACTGTGTTTAGATACTGAAAACAGACAGGTTCAGTGTTCACAGATGTCAATACAGCATTTGCCAAGAGTTAGATGGAAAGATTGACACCACTCTCATATCTTTCTGTTAAAAATAAATCTGGAACCCTGCTATGTTTAGTTTAACTTCACTCTAGCCTCAGTTCATTATCATTTCTTTTCTGAGGTTAGTCATCTTTAGAAAGCCTACCTCTGAACTGTGTATATGAGCTCAGGATTCTCGGACCCCTGGTGTTGTTTAGCGAACCAGCTTGTGTTTCCACCAGTGTTGAGCAGAACCATTGTAATCCAAGGAAACTATGTCTTTTATCATTTCCTTGTTGTAATCACAGGTGTGTCATCAACAGAAGCTTTTGCACAATGCACAGCAGAAGTAAACAGTAGAAGCAAAACTGCGTATTCATTGTTACCTGCAAACTTATTTTCTGTTAATACAGATATTTGTTTTTACCCCAATTTTAAGCATGAACCAACAATTAATGAAACCACTGCAAACTTGCTTCTGTCTGTCAGTTTCTCCTTTGACCTCTCCATTGTTCCCTTCCCCATCCTCTCTTTGTTGTCACGGTTCGCACTTTATTTATTTATTTATTTAATTTAAGCCTTTATTTGGAAGGGACAATGCATATTGATGAACATCAGTATAAATACATCTGTAAATATGCCAGAGATAGCAGAACTGCTAATTTACATCTCTTGTCCCTTGGCAGGTCACAGACAATTAAAAAACAAAAACTGGGACAGTCTAGTGCATATAGGCAGTGCAGCCGGTGAAACTGTACTTGAGCTCATTTCCTGAAAGGGTTGTGCACTGGCTGCTATACAGCACAGCTCCTTCCTGCTGTTAGGAAGTTACAACTTAAGTTCTAGCTAGTGCTGTATGGTAGTTTGAACAGGCCCCAGTGCACGCTAGTTACCAGTTATAAGGTGCACACACACAAACACCTCTGGCAACTGTTTATAAAAAAAGCCACAGGAACCTAATTTAGGAAGCTTTGCTACTTTTTCCTCCTGTTTGTTTCTCTCTTGTCCTTTCTGACTGCCGATTTTATGTATAAAAGCAATGACTGCTCACTGGGCTTGTAGATGTGCTCAGCTTGTCAGTCTTGACAGATTTTTGCGCCTAAACTAGCAACCAGAAGGTATCATCTTGTCACATGATCAAATAGAGACTTGATATTAGACAATATTAACGTACATGTTATCCAACAATCATCATTGTATACCTGTAAATGACAAATATATCAAAAAAATAAGAAATTAATAGTTTAACACTACACATACATATATATATATACTATATGTATGTATCTATATATATATATATATATAGAGAGAGAGAGAGAGAGAGAGAGAGAGAGAGAGACGTTAAATCTTATGCTGTTGGAAAGCGTGTTTATTTTCCTTTTAAATGGTGCCACATTTGTAAGGATCATGCATTTGTGGGATGAGGAGCAGAGCTGAGAATGTGGGTTGCGCCCATGAAAAATTTGCCAAATCACCTTTTTTTGCAGTTGCTATTGACTCTTGTTTTGAGCTTCTGATACCCCGAGGTGCTGACAATTAGGTGCCCGATTGGCACCTGATTGTCAGCACCTGTGAGCATGGCCCTGCTATAGTAGTCAGTTGGTGTCTCCTCCAAGATTTGGCATGCCATGTTTGACTGATCTGGATAGGGCCCGTGCGATAGGGCAACTTCAAGTTGGTGTTCCGCAAAACCAAGTTGTGGCAAGTTACATATAACGGGGGAAAGACAAGCCGCGAAGTGGGTGTCCCAAGAAGACAGCAACCCAAGAAGACCATTTCCTCATCCTGTCAGCACTTAGGAACCGTAGGCAATCTTTTACAGATTTGCAGTCAAGGTCTGCAGGACGATATGGCCGAAGGCTCTCTGCCCAGACAATCCGGAACAGACTGCACGCAGCCAATCTCCGATCTCAAAGGGCTGCCAGGAGACCTGCCATGACTGTTCTTCACTGTCAGGCCCGTGTGTGCTGGTGTCAGCAACACGTGCATTGGAACCTGAACATGTGGAAGAACGTTATATTCAGCAAGTCCAGATTCTGCCTACGGCAGTTAGATCATAGGGTCAAAGTGTGGAGAAGACACGAAGAACGCTTTGCTGATTGCTGCACCGATGGAGTAACGTCTTTTGGTGGAGGCAGTGTAATGGTGTGGGGCAGCATCACCCTCACTGGAAAAACAAGGCTTGTCATCATTTGATGCAATCTCAATGCAGAGAAATATCGAGATGTAATTCTGCAACCAGTGGCGTTCCCATATCACCACAGTCTGGGATCAAACTCTATTCTCAAAGATGACAACGCTCGCCCCCAGGGAGCAGGGTTTATCAGAGACTACCTCCAGAATTTGGGAGTGGAGAGGATGTAATGGCCTGCCAGCAGTCCTGACCTCAACCCCATTGAACACTGGTGTGATCAGCCTGGGCGTGCTGTTCGTGCCAGAGTGACCAACACAACCACGTTGGCTGACTTGGGACAAATGCTGGTTGAAGAATGTGCGTGGCCAGGCTGGTGACCAGCATGAGGAGGAGGTGCCAGGCTGTTGTGACTTTGTATGGTTCTTCCACACGCTACTGAGACTCCTGTTTGTTAAATGAATAAATTGTGAAATTGCCAATATGTCTTGTTGTTTCAGACTTCAATCATCCAATCCACCAAACAAAACCAAACAAGAGTCAATAGCAAAAAAAAAAGCTGTTTGGCATTGGCAGAGAAGATTTGGCAAATTTTTCATGGGCCAAACCCACGTACTCCGCTTTCCAACAGTATAAGATTTATTGCCAAGAAGCATTGTTACAGCAAAGAAATAATCTACCAAACACAAATTTACTTACTTTTTGTGTTCAGTTTTTAAATATACATATAAATATGTGTATAGTTTATACAATTTTTGTAGGTCATGTAAAATAAGCCTATAATTTTGTTATAGATTGCTACTGACTGTTTTACCCAAAATTAAAATAGAATCAAATAAAAATAAAATAAAACAAAATAAAATCAGATAAAATCATGGAACCATTTTCAATTTATTGTGAGGTTGTTTTTTTTTTATAAACACAGGTGTAGTTCCAAGGTGTCAATCTGAATCATTTGCAGGGCCCCCACCCAATGGGCCCCAGTGCAGCTGCATTGCCTGCACTGTCTACATCTATGCCCCTGGCTCTAACATACATATGAATGGTATCCTCACTGGAATCAAATAGTGCTACCACAGCAGCATATATACTTTCAGTAATTCATGTTTGCTATTACATTTCTAAGGACATGTTACTATAAAACTGCAACCACATATTTTGATATGATACATGTATATACAGTTCTTCATGTAAGTTCATTCATTCATCCTCTTGAGGGTCGCGGGGGGCTGGAGCCTATCCCAGCTGACATCGGGCGAGAGGCAGGGTACACCCTGGACAGGTCGCCAGACTATCGCAGGGCTGACACATAGAGACAAACAACCATTCACTCATTCAACTCATTCACACCTATGGACAATTTAGAGTTATCAATTAACCTAGTCCCCAATCTGCATGTCTTTGGACTGTGGGAGGAAGCCGCACAGAAGGGCTCCCATGCCCGGGATCGAACCGGCAACCCTCTTGCTGTGAGGCGAGAGTGCTAACCACCACACCACCGTGCCGCCCTTCATGTAAGTTATTCAGTTGAATAATTCATGGACATGATTTACTTTATCATAGTAGTGATTGCTTGGAAATACTGCTGTCCAATGTCTAGTGTCAGTTTCATCATTTAACTGTTATGTTCTGTAAAGCAAACTTCATTTCCAGCTTAGTGCAACTATGTCACACTTGATCCTTTAATAAAACATTTGACCTTGACCTTACCTGTTTCTCATTCCCTGTGCTTCCAAATGTCTGTCTGATGCCGGTCTGCAGGATGTTAGACAGTCCCTCCATGCTGAAACGCTGTAGGTCCCAACCGGGACACACACACACACACACACACACACACACACACACACACAGAACATTATTACAAGTTAGTGATCATCATTTCCTCAATTAAGTTGACTGTATGATCCAGAGTATGTTTCATCAGAGTACAGAACTTTTAGCATCTCACACAAACATCATGTCGAAATAAGATTAACATTATTGTTTATATCACATCTACGTCATCAAGCCATCTACATTTATATTACTTTAGTAATGCAGCCTCAGGTACCCAGCAGTCACCACTTAAAAACACTGCTGCTGCATTGCATGGAGGGAAAATCCATTAGGTTGTTTCTCTGTTACTGGACAGGAGTAGACTAGACTGGGCTGTTCCTGTTTGAAGACGACGGGTCACTTTAGGATCTTTCCTGGAAGATACTTAAGAGGCTAATGGACCTGAGATCCATTATGCTAAGAGTCAGAGGGAGGGAAGGGGAAGAGTTGTCAGGCACTGTGGTTTTACCTTTTTCTAATTTAACTCAATGAAAACTGCAGTGCACATTTGCACAATGCCATTTTCTTAGTAAATCCATCCCACTGCAGAGTAATTAACTCTGATGTAATGATACTGATGACAGCACACATTTGCAAAACTCTTGTGTAGAAGGGCCTAAGTTGTGACACACACACACACACACACACACACACACAAACACATTCATATTATATAACTAGTTAAAAGGTGTGTAAAGCTTCCCACCTTGACAGGCATGCTCCCTGTCTTCTCCGTGTGGCCTGTGGGAGCTGTATTCACAGGTGCCGTCCCTCCCCCCTGCAGGCTCAGGGCTTTGTCCCGGCGTCTGCGTTTGCTGCCATCGCGTTGCTCCCGCTGCCTGTTCTGCACCTCCATCAGGGCCGTGATGAACGTGTTCTTTACTTCTTTCTCAAACTCCAGCTCCTCACGCCGAGCAAGCTGGCTGACCAGCTCCTCTGAGTATTCACGGATGGCGGCCTCCACCCTGTGCAACAGTTCAATGAGTGCTGCGCTGGGCATAAGGCTCAGGCCTGCAGAGAAGAGGTTGGAAGGGATAGTTGGGTTTTATCTTGTGCAGGAGTTTTTCTTACCCATAGGTTCAGACATAATGCTAAAACATGGTCAAACTCAGAGCTAAAATTTACTGTAAATGGTTCACTTTGACCAAAAGAGCAAAATTGAGAGTTAATCTTACTGTTAGTCTTTCTTGTAACATTGTTTGGTCTCTGTGACATTGTGACAATATTATTATTTTACAAAAAAGAGAGATTTTAACAGCCGACCCGTTTTGGCTTTTATTTCCCCATCAGTAATTCCCAGCAGCTCTTTGCTGCTTGTGACCCATTGAAAGAAAGCAGTATCTTTGCCACATGAACTGTGGGCGGTTCAGTCACTAGCAACAATTTCTCCAATAGCTGATACCAGTGTTTTTATATTGGTGTTTCTTTTGTTGTTGTTGTTGTTGTTGTTGTTGTTTTATTATTTATTCTTCTTTTGTGCCAGAAAAACACAGGAATCTACACTATAAAAAATAAATGAATAGTTTTAAAGGGCCAGTGTGTAAAATGGGTTGAAAACAGTGACATCAGTGGTCAAATTCTAGATTGCAGGGCTCACTCGCTCACCCCTCCCATCGAGTAAATGATGGTGGCCTCGTAGGGACAAAAAGCCTTGTGCACGAGTTTTTCAGGAGTAGGTCTATCTAGCGACGAGGTGAATGTTTATTTAGAAATCTAAGCCATGTTACGATATTGTAATGAATCCCTCACGAGCAGGAGACCAGAGGAGCGTTCAGGAAAAAGGCCCGTTTATTTGAGCACTCCAAAAACTCCGGTAACACTCCAGGGGGTAAAAGACTCCGTCCCAAACTCTGACTCTTCTAGCGTAACACACACACACTTTATACACACATACTCGTTTACCATTCCGAGTGGGGACCCCCCTCCCCTCTCTGCTCCACCAGTCTCCAGCTCACACACTGACTGACAGCGTAGCCTGTAAACAGAGCTCAGCTGTTTATTTAGCCTAGCAATATCTCCGGACTATAGTAGCTGCAATGGACGACTCTGAACGCGATTTTGAAGATTCTTGTAGTGGACACAGACCCAGAGCCATACCTGTTTGAGCCGGAGCATACAGATGAGGAACTCCATTTGTTTGATGCTGAGCGGGCGAGGAGAGAGGCTGAATGCACAGAATGGGATTCGGTGCTACTGCTGCCATCGTTGGGGAGATATATCATCAGGAGGAAAAGCGCCGCAGAGAGTGCATCACAAGGAGTGAAGTTGTGTCTTCTTTTCCTCTCAGATGACGGTTCGGGTTCATTCTCTCCTGTTGCGTGGTAAGTGTGGTCCATTTGCAAACTTTATAACTAAAAAAACTTTTCACTACTCTCTATCGACGAACTACTAACACTCTCTGCTGTTTCCTCCTCCTTCTTCCTTCCTTCCGCTGTCTTCGTTGGTTCATTTATACGCGCACAACGCATTCTCTGGCTGGCTGGATTGTCCGCTCAGGCTGCCGTACATACATGGCAGCACAAGATGGCGACCTCTCTAAAGCAAGGCCCTTGCTATATATATATATATATATATATATATAAAAGCATAATTATAAGGCTACGAAAACCAAACAAATTTTATTTTATAGCGGTTATACACTTATATAAACATATTAATGGGTAGAGTATTCAGATTCAGATTCAGATTGACAATAAACCATGCCAAATATTACACACTGGCCCTTTAAAGTCATTCAGTCCTTCATTACACTACCTTTGAATGAGCATAAATTCAATAATACAGATTTACGAAACAACCTTTAACATAACCTTCTTTCACATGAAAAACATCTTTAAGAAAATAAGTAAAAAGTCTTTTAACTGTATATGATACATCATAATTCCCTTTCTAATATCTATTTTAAAGTGCTGTGATAAACCATCAACAAATTTCTTCTTCCAACAGCTGTATTTATTCAAGTCTCTCGCCCAAAGCTGCATTTTACAAGATTACACCGAACACATCATGAGAACCTGTTCATTTACCTTCACCTAAAACGTATTTTTACTGAAAAGAGCTTGAACACTTCACAATGTAAATCATGCAGCTTCTGTGAGCTGTTTGTTGCCACTGGTTGCTTAGAGGACACGATAACTAGCTCCTCCCCGGCTGATTTTGACACAGATTTATTGGTTGTTTGTTTCTGTTTTCACTGTCTTTCTCTCCACATACTCTCCTCTCAGTAGTGTAGTGATGGTGAGGTAATGACAGTTTTGCTGCATGTTTCTGGCCCTATTCCAAACTCTATGATAAAATTAAGTTACAATTATGGTTCATTAACAGTACAGAGTATAAAGTACATGGACAATTTGATCATACAATCATTGCTCCTCTACAATGTTGCTGATGATTTATCTGTCCAGCTATCAGACTTAAAAACATTATTACATACCAAAAAGACAAGCCAAACATGTGTAAGAGTAAAAAACAATGCTGTCCTTTCCCTCTGAAGAGATCCAGTTACCCCGCAGCTCATTTTATCATCAAGCAAGTAGTTAAGTCAAGTTATTTCTATATGATCTTTTTAGAACCACAGGTACTTCACAGATACACTAAAGTACAACATGGATTTCAGGGAAGGGTTTTAACATATTGGAGTAAAAGCTAAAAATTCACGTATAAGCAACAGTACATACCTATTATGTAAGTAAGTGTAAAACACTAAACACTAACGAAGTTACACACCAAAAAAATTGGACAAATCAATAATTCACAAGTCTGTGAGAACCCAAAAGATGCTTTCTCTCACATGCGTTCAGCTCCCATTCCCACAGCAGCAAGGACAAATGAATGCAACTCAGACAGAGGCTCCACATAAATCTCCAATGTGTTCAGTGACAGGACACCTTATGGCAGAAAAAAACCTTGTTCACTTGAACTCTCACCTACAGACCTGATGAAATGATAAAGACAAGTGTGTGTAACCATGTGGATTACTACATCAAAACCTGACATGTTGAGGGGGAGTACTGGTGACTTGGCTGGCTGCAGAGAACATGAGTACGATATATATCTCTCCATTCATAACCCAAAAAGAAGATCTGAAGACTGAATATAGGAGAACTTGTTACATACGATGGCTATACTGTATATATTGCAATGTGTACAGGTTTGTCTTTGACCATGGTGTCCATGCACTCATCAAAACTGGCCTTCCTGTTGGCTCTCCTATAAATAGAGATGATGATATTTATGCCCAGCCTATGGCAAGAACTTATTTGAGGATGGTCTCGCCGTTTGGTATTTTATTGATGTTGTGCAGCATGCTTAAAAGAGAAACATTAAATGCCACCTAAAGGATACTGCCATTAGAAAGACTGATCACCCTGCTGCCAATCCAAGTAGTTTCTTGGCCAGGCAAATCTACAAGGAACAATGTTTGACAGCACTGAAGCCTGTTCACATCCCAGACCAGCTGAGAACATCCTGACCAGGAGCAGTTAACAAATTTATCTAACAACTGCTGACCCAGTGTCAGTTAGAAAGTTTCATTTATTAAAAAAAAAACGCAACATGGTTTGTTTTCAGTTTTACCTTCATAGGAGCAGTTGTTGTTGGAGGCTTGTGACAGCTGCCTGATCTCCTCCAGCAGGGAGGGGTTGGTCCTGGAGGAGCAGTGGCTGCCCTCCTCTTCATCCTCCTCCTCAGTTTCGCCGGGATCCGGAGAGTTCTCCATCATCTCAACTATCTCCTCAATGACCTTGAAGAGATAGAGTAAAATGGAAGGATACAGGGAGACAGGTGAATGGACAGGAAAGAGATGAGGAGTCAGGGATAAGTACACACACACATCCATAACCATCCATTTGTCAGTAGGGTGTGGCCACTAAAATGCCAGAAGCCTCTTGTATTAGTGTACATATCATACTTAGATCCATTATTGATGTCTGCACAGGCTACAGCAGTGTAGAGCTGAGGCAGACTTGGATTTGGGCAGGCATCTGTCTAAACTCCTGTGCCAGCATGGTATAAGAACAGTCCAGCACTCCATGACACAAGTAGTTTTATTGGACCTGATTAAGAGCCTGTCCAAAAAAGTATGCAAGCATAAAAGACGAAATCAAAGTAGAAATATCACATCTAGCGATGCAAAGGTTGTGTCTGCGGTTCATCA
Organism: Epinephelus fuscoguttatus; assembly: GCF_011397635.1. Classification (NCBI taxonomy): domain Eukaryota; kingdom Metazoa; phylum Chordata; class Actinopteri; order Perciformes; family Serranidae; genus Epinephelus; species Epinephelus fuscoguttatus. The sequence goes on along the minus strand of NC_064763.1, from coordinate 5,276,933 downwards.
GGGCTCTGATCATGGTATATACATTTTTCCAGAAGCATTGCCCAAGATTAGATAATGTCTTTACCAGAACTCCTTTTGGCTGGATTGCCCCAGAAATCAATGAACTGCCTCCAGCTTGTGCAAAATACAGCGGCTCTTACAAGACCTGAGCAATTTGAGCACACTGCCACCACTCTGACCTCCCTACACTGGTTACCTGTAGTGTTTGGAATCAATTATAACATTTTTCTGTTTGTCCTGAAAGCACAGCTCGGCCTTGACCCATTCTACATTGTTGACCTGTTCACTCCATAGTTGTAATCTTAGATCTGCTGACCAACAAAAAAGAAATAATCAGAATGAAAAAGGCTCAAATACCTAAAAGATGACGATGGTAATTCCAGCAAACAAAAACAAAAATGCATGTGTGAAAAGTGGCTGGTAAAAGATGAGAGGGACCCAAGCACCATTCTGTGACGAGTCTCATGTTACACCCTGATTTCTTTTTCCCATTATCAAACAGGACACAGACACACCGCTGTTTGATCTTGAACACACAAACATAGCCATTTTCCTCCCTTAAGGAGACACACACACACACACACACACACACACACACCTGATCAGCTGTGATGAGAGGTTCTTCCTTGAGGCAGTTGGCATTGTCATTCTTCTCGTTCATCTCCTCCTCCTCTTTTTCGTGGATCTGCAGAATGTGAGGCCACACACAAGAACACATAATCAAGTAATCTATTATTATTATTTTATTTATTCATTTATTTATTTATTGCTAATGATTATGAGTGCATTAGAGTAGAAATCAACCATTACAATATTTTTTGTGTTTGAAACATAATTGGGTTCTGAAAAGGTTAAACTCTGAGAGAATTCCAACAACTCCACTGAAGGCAGGATCTATCTGAATTTGAGCACTATGATGCATTTTCAAAACAGCCCTCTCCCTCTGGGGTAAAAACATCTGCTCCGGCCTTGACCAGCACGAACATGGCCTGGACTGCTAAGTGCCTGCTGTCCACTTGTATGTGACAGCCAATTAGGGGAGGAGAGGAAGAGGGAGACCTCTGCTGAATGGAACACCAGTCAAGGTTGGGCGAGCATGTCTTCAAGTGTCGGCATGAGCTCAAGCCTCAGAGAGAATGAACTCAGTTTGGCATCTCAAAATGAAAAATAATGACACAGTCTGTTGCTACATTTATTTACATCTAAAAAACTGAATATTTTCCCCTTATAAACTAGTGCAGCAGATAATACTAGTGGACATTTTCTAAAAGGTTTGGTCAGCTGAAGACAGTCCTGTTTACCATATATGTGTGGCTAAAAGGTTGGACAAACCCATTTAAGTTCATTTTTCCAAAGTAAAAAAGACAGTTTACTTATTACTGGGCTTAAAAGCACATTTCCCAGATCTAAACCAAATAGAAAGATATGGAGTTACACATACCTCCTGGTCAGACAGATTACCGTTGAGTCCCTCTGAATCGTTGCCGTCCCAAGTGGAGATGTAGTTATCAGTTAGAGCATCCCATACACTGCAGAACAACACAGAGACACAAACATGTACACATTAGCTTTCAAGTACCTTAAAACTATTAAAACCAAGCATCAAGACTCTATCTTGGCCTTAGCTCTGCTACAGGCTGTCTACCATTTTAGGCTGGTGTATCCACACTCGCTGTAGTCAGACAGTTATATAACAGCATTAGGCCAGAGTTTGGTGTGGTTTTATCTCCCTGCTTATAAGGTGGTCTACTCAGCCCTGTCTTCAGCAGCCTGCAACTCAGTCAGTATTTCAATGTGGCAAGTCAATGATGGTGGTCAATACGTAGAGCTGGAGGCTGCAGAGGAACAATGCACAACAGAAAAAAGCAGCTTACTACTCAGTAAAAGGTATCCTTAGCAGAGATTTAGATAAAGCTCCTCACATCATTGTGCCTGTGGTCTCTGACTGCAACTCGCAGCAAGCGTCTGTCTGAGGAAGAATGACAGAAAACTGGAAGAGAAGTCTCCTTTGTGTTTTTTCCTCCTCCACTGAGAGGTTGGCTCAGGCCTGCTGCCCTGCTCCCAGTGGCACTGCCCACACCCCGACACACAGTGGACACCATTCAGCTAACAGCTTACCTCACCAGCAATGCCTGCATGCCATCACTGTATGCACCAGCACATAAACAGGGTCAGAGTTTCAATACACTTTACTCTACAATGAAGACTGAAGAATAACAAGTGTTGTCCCAAAAAATATGAATTATTTGAAACATGTTCATCATCATTTAATGTTCAGTATTTTGAAATGTTTTCCTGAAATAAAAAACAAACTAACTAGATAACGCACATACAACATAGCTGTTCTAAACTTCTATAATCACATCTTAAAGAACAAAAACAAAAGAAAGCCACCACTCTGTTTGTAAACTTAATATGTACCGACAGCCATTTAGCATGGCTTGTAGGGTAAAAACATCTGCTTACCAGTGCCTTTAATATATCTTGTTACGTCTTGTTTGTTTACCCCATACAAAAACATAAGTGGCAAAATTTTAAACATTTAAGTGGGCCATGCGAGGCTTTTCTTGGCAGGAAGCAGTCCTGTTCAGCAGATTTTTTTAATCTTTGTTCAGAACCATGCTATTATTTATCCCACTGCTTTTACTGGCAAGACCTGCCCTACTGTGCTGTGATTGGCTAGAACTCATCACATCAATGTGAAAGACAGTTAGGGTTAGGAAAGAGACTGCATTGGTTAGGATTAGTTCTAGCAAAGCGGCAACCTCTAGGGAAGAAAAATGAAGCCAACACGGAGATGCCAAAAATTGCAGTCCTTCCAATGGCCACTTGAGGCTGGCTCCAGGAGCCAGTCAATCCCCATTGACCCCCATGTTAAAATGCCCAACTTTACATGAGAAATAAACATGTTTACAGCCTGGTACAAAAGATAGTTTTGGTCTCCATAGTTAACTCTTTCCCCGCCATTGACAAGATATTTTGTCAATCTGTGTTTTCACTGTTTTAAGATAGGGGGCACTGTCACACATCTTGTAAATAGAAATGCACTGCTGTGTCCAAAAACAAATGAAGAAGAAGATGGATGTTTTTATGAAAATGTAGCAGCATGTAAACTGCACAAAAATTCTGGCGCTGACGGAATGGAGATGTTGATGGACTCCGACTCCAGTAATTCCTGTTTTGATCTACATTCTAAATCCAAACAACTTTGGTGGGACAAAATGGGCAGTCCTGGTAGGCAGATTTATTTATTTATTTATTTTTTTAAATCTTTGGTCAGTTTCATGTTATCATGTGTCCCACTGCTTTTCTTGATAAGTTCTGAACTGCTGTGTTTTGATTGGTTAGTACTCATCATGTTGACATGTTGAGGTTGGAGACAGTTAGGGTAAGGGCAAAGAGGTCATGGTTAGGGCTAGTGCTAGCTAATCACACCGCAGTGGGATCCATAATAACGCATCAGAATCAGGCTAACTGTTCCCTCTGTTTCTAGTCTTTATGCTAAGCTAGGATAACAGGCTGCTGGCTGTAGCTTTGTACTGTATACTGTGTAACGGACAACAATGTACAACAACAATCAGACTTTGCCTTTTCCTCTAAATGAAACCAAGCACTTTAAATGAAATTAAACTCACCTCATTAAAAGACATTTTAAAAACCAGAATCTGTAATCACCACAATAACCACAACAACACATCAACAGCTCATACTGCATGCATAACACAAGGACGCGGTTTGGTCATCAGGCCAGCAGGAACTGGAACTCCATGTTACAAAGCTGTCCTGCTGTAACTGGTGGCCCGCAGCCACTGAAGGGAAACCATTTTGTTTAATACTTTAATAATCTCCATCAGCCTGTCGGACTTATATCTGTGATTTTAATGAGGCAACTGCAGGGATTAAGTTCAAATATGCGACAGACTGTTTTCAACTAAACAGCAGATTTTCATTGCTGACCATTATTTATTACCATTATCTTATCACTTCAAATCAGACTACACCCTCCACGGAAAAGAGATATTTTATATGTCATAACACAGGACAAGGTCCTCAGTATTACAAGCATCAGTACTGTCTTTGTTTCTATTAATAGCTGCTTGAGGTGAATAAATATCTAGTGAATGAGACTCAAATCAAGTTTGATTTGAAATCCCAGCATGGATTGTTGCTTGCAAGAATTGTGAAATGGGAGGTGACAAAAACTCCAGAGGATGGTTGGAACGGTTGTTATGTGGACTGTGACAGTACAAATCAGAGTAATGCAGTAGGTTCATGTCTTGCTCATAACATGCAGATTAGTTTAGTGCTGTGGACTTACATCCACCCACAGCCCATGTGTTCTGTGCTAAGTAATCGCTCAAAGCCTTACAGACTCATTTTTAAAATCAATTTAATAGTGTTCGAAACATCATGTGATTCCTTTCCAAAATCTCTCCTCTTACACCTACAGTCAGGCTATTTTTAGCAGAATTCATATCCACCCAGTGTGAGGACGTGTATTTCCGCCTCGGAGCCTGCTAGCAAAAGGAGGAGGATCTGGCAGTCAGCTGGTGGAGAGGCAGAGACAGAGACACACCAACAGAGCCAAAGCTAACTGAGGCGTACAACACTGCACATTGAATAATTCAGCATGCAGCCCCACTGTGGAGCTGGCAAGGGTGGGGTCATGCTGCTGATTGACTGGTTGTTTGGGATGTTGCGGTCTGTGTGTGGAAATATTTTGGCTTTTGTCATGTGTGACATGCTGAGCCACTGTTTAGGCCTTGATGTGTATGGTATTAATGGCAGCATAATGACTATGCTAGTGTGTAATTAGAGAGCTGGAGGAATAGTCTGGCTGTGGTATTTTATTATGTCACTCTATTTGTGGTTATTTGTATACCTGATGGCCAAGTATCACAAAGCCCTAATACACCCAAATATAGGCATTTTGCTGAAAAGTTATTAGTTTATTTGTCTATAATCTGTAAAGACTGTGTCTTCAAGATGGGGTCTAGGACCCCTGAGGGGTACTCAGAGTTACTGTAGAGGGGTTGCCAAATTAGTGTTTGCTCATTTTTGACAACCTTTTTGATACATTTTTTTTCTTTTCAAAATTAAAAATGTTAAAAATACAAATTAACACCAGTCCAACATATTTTGCCTTTTGCAACAACTTATCTCTGTGAAAGTGAAGATTCCTGTAAAGCAACTACAGGTCAGGACTGCAGCCTGAGGCTAATGTGGCCCTCTACCTGGTGACCTCCATCCACCCAGTTAAATATGTGATTCAATTTTATACAATATATGTGGCCGGGGGTCCCTCTCAGCTCAGCTGGCCTGATTTCCAAAAAATCTAAAATTATTTTAAATATTACCTGTATGTCGACATTGTTGTAACTGTATACTGTTGGATGCTGTTTGAAGAGTCAAGTTATTTCTGTTTCTAAGCCAAAAATACTGGTGCAAATACATTTCGATGGACTATAGCAATAACTCTCAACGTGTGGCCCACCAGCCAAATCTTGTGCCAGGTCCCCCAAACCATATTCTAGTTCTAGTAGTTCTAGTTCTAGTTCACAATAAAAATAAACTGATCCACACTGAAAATCTTTTTTGTAGTTATAATGTTAATAAGGTGCCAAAGTGTGTAAAAATACTACATGTAGGAGGAGAAAAGTCCGCTAGCCACTAGGCTAATGTGTACCATAAAATGTTACAGGCTTTTGCTAATAACATTAGCATGCTGAATATGTGGGGGAAACATGTCTAGTATGCAACAATTTATTGGTGAACCTTGTGAGTTGAAATAGAGGCACATTTTGTAATTTCTTTTTGTTAACTGTCACTGTTGTTCCTGGTTTCATATGAGTAGAGGAAAACTCTGTAAGCCACTATGCTAGTTTATGCAATGTAAAATGTCTTATGCTAATAACATTAGCATGTTGTATTTGTAAGGAAAATGTGTTCAGCAAAAGACAAGTGTTTTGTCTGTGAGGGTTGCAATTTAACATGGAGCAAAATTTTGTACTCGTGTTTAATATTTTTTGCTATTAAGTCATGTTTTAGCTGTGTTTCAGGTGTATCTTGTGTAGATAAAACTTTACGGCACTTCCCAAAAACACAGCACAGTGTGGTAGAAACGCCACCGCCAATTAGACTTTTGGAGGTGTAAGTGCAGAGCAAAACAGACATACCACTGCACAAGTCGGCCATAAATTCTCACAACGGTGTAGGGCACTTCTGTAGGCTCTGTGTAGAGCCTATACACAACTATAAATCAGCCTCAAGATCTCAGTTGTACTGAAAGCTCTAGAACATTTGCAGTAAGTGTACCATGTGCATATTTCGACAAACTATATTAACTGACTGTCACTGTCACTCACTCTTCATCCTGCAGCCTCTCCTCGTCTTCCTGGTTGTGTGACTGGTTGCGTATGGGCGCCAGGCCCTCCGTCTTGGTGTTGTAATTGTGGAAGCAGACATTGAGTTTCTCGTCAAACTCATTGACCAGGTCCTCCATCGACTTGAAGCTCATCATCTCAGAGAAGTTCTCCAGCTCAGAGAAGTCTTCTCGGGTGATGGAGGTGAGGGGGACGGTGGTAGTGTTAGAGTAAGAGGAGTGTTTGAGCGATGGGTGGTCCAGCTCATCCATGCGGCAGGGCCGCAGGTCCTCGAACTCCTCATCCAAACACACGAGAGGGGCTTCCATGGTGTCCCCTGTCTGTTAATCTCTGAACCCTGCAAAGAGAGAGTGGGGATCATATAGTGTTTAATGCATCGAGTTTGATAAATCAGCACAGCTTATAAACTGATGTTTTAAGTTTCAAATGTGATTAAAAAAAAGACAAAGCCCAAAATTCTGCATCTGGTCCTCATCTGTCAGATTTACCAAGATGGATCCCTGAGTCCCAGAAGGATTAATCTGGCATCTTCTAAATCATGCCTGCCTTACCTCATGTGGAATCCATGGCACCATGTTGTCTAGACAAAGAGGAGGTAGATGTGCCAGAAGGGGACCAGGTCCCAAAGGGAACCCAACCAGTTGGCGTTACTGGTAAGCCACAGTTAATTAAGTACATCTTCTGATATTTAACTGATGAGATTTTCAAGATTCTGGGACATGAAAAAAGGAAATGCTATGGTATATAATATATAACAGTAAGGCTATTTTTCATGAATGCCAAATTATCCTTCACTAAACTGTATCATTAATTGAGTCAGAATCATAAAGGTGCCCTGAGGATGATTCTGGTTCAGAGAGATCTCATCTTCTTACCTCAGTGTAAGCATGTATATCAGCTATATAAATTATTCTTCCAAAGCTATATTTTTGCAGCACAATGATACCACTCAAGGCACTTTTTAGGCTTTTTGGAGTCTGAAAGACTTCAGAAAATCATTTCAAAATATATTTGGAAAGGTAGTAAACCTAAATATAACACCTTATAGAGGGACAAGGAATCACAAGGCCAGGGAGTTCCATATGTCTTAGCCTGTCAAATAAAGCAGCTTGGCACACCATTGAGGAGAATATAGTTAAACCACTGCAATGTGTGATATATATTAAAATGTTCCCTTAAAAATTATTCAAGCTAAAGGTAGTGCAGTTGTGTCCAATTAACTGTCAACTCATTCTGTCTCAGAAAGATATAAAAACCTTACAAATATATAATTCACAGGTTTTTTTGGTCAGTAATTATAGATCATTAACTGGTGGAAAGCTTTTTCTTACCCTCACTATTTTCCTTGTCAAGAGTAACAAAGGAGCTCATATACTCTGGTGGAATATTCCAAAATCTAAAACTGTCTCTGTTTACAATTATGATCTTCCCTGTGTATATATGCTGTCCCATGGCAGACTGAATTACCAGAAAAACAAATACACATAATTTCTTAACTCCTACTGCAAACAGTTAATACTCGGCACAGTTTGGAGTAAATAAGTGTAATTACTACCTTTTAATACAACACTTAACTGTATTAGAGTCTGGAAAAACTTTCAACTTCAACCCAGAAATACTGATCATCCTTTTAAATATGTCCTCAGAGTATATTCTACTTTGATTCCATACCAAATGAAGTTGTTGACATCTGCATAGTGCAAGTTATGCTCCAGTGGTTCAACTGGGACTATCACAGGCCAATGCCAAGAAGAAGTCTCTATATTTAGGAAAGTTGTAAATAGACAGGGTACACTTAATTTAACAGGTAAGAGTAATGCCTGTTAAAACCTAACTTCCCTAATCCTAAATGATAATTCTTGCTTCAGGTGTTGATACCTTATTCAGCTTCCTTGAAAAATTAATCCAGTTCACCACACCATCCAGAGGTCACAGACATGTGGATACACTAAGAGAAAGCAACTCAGTAACTGCAGCAAATGCAGCTGATGGTCATTTTTACTTGACTGATAATTTGATCATTTGGGCAGCACATAGCCTACAGTATGACATAATGTCCTGAAACACTTTCTTGGAGCTCCTTATGGCCATTAGTAAATAAAGAATGAAATTAATTGTATTAAACAGCAGAAATGACAGAGTGCAAACCTACAAAAAGACACTGCAGTCATTCAGCCAGACTTTTAAGAGAAGTTGTACCTCGGTTAGGTTGTCTGACGCAGCGTAATTACAGTAGTGAGGCCTCAATTTCATCCTGTGTGCTTTGCTGGACCGTGGCCTGGCCTAAGTGGGTGAGTACAGAGGAGCCCATTTAAAAACAAGCTTGTCCAAGCCTCTTCCTCCTCATCACACCACTCAGCAAAGTGCTGCTCCGTCAACAGACGGATAGTGTTTTTCAGGGTCTTGTCTACTCACTCTATAGCTCTCTCTTCTCTGTACTGATGTGTGTTTTTATTGCATCTGCTTCATCTTGACTTAACATTTATTTATAATTTATTCGCTGGGAAGAAATGACTCCATATTGAATCCTTGCAGCAGAGGAATGAATCACCCCCTTTGTGTGACAGTGATTGACAACTTCCGTCTGTCAGTAGATACAATTAAAGTTATTTGATCTACACAAATAAGGAATATTAGTTGCTGACTCTTAACTTGCCACAGAGATTCTTTGCAGGAAGCTCTGATGTGCTGTTGTTTTGAAATTTGGCAAGGTGTAAAATCACAAATTGAATTTTCTCATAGAGCTTCTCAGTCACGCTGTAGCATTTCTATTTACTGCAAGCTTAGGTTTGCTTTGTTCTAGCAAAAAGAGACATGTGAAGTCACAGCATCAACATTAAGGCTGGCTGTAGGATAGATGATGTGGAGGTGTTTGAGATGTGCAGGTACTGAATGTCCGCATAGTGTGTGTTTAGGATGTGTGTCAGCCTTTTTTTGCATGTGACCTTCACAGAGTGGTGATGGTCTCAGGTGCATCTCCACGCTCCACATGCATGCAGGTATAGAAAGAACCAAGAACCAATCACAAGAGCTCATCAGAGGTCATTTAATGCAATGGAGCCAAATCACTCACCTCATTTTACTGTAGGAGGGATGACAACAACTACATGACCAAACAACAAATCAAACACTTATTTACTGCAGATATTGAAAGCTTTTTTCTGCTGACACCATTGTGCTTGTCAAATGCAGAGAGTTCATTTTTCAGGTTTAATTCCAAATTGAGGGATATCATTTAAAAAGGAACAATGTCAGCACATGACTAGTGTTATTAAATCAGTTATTGTGAGCCTGCCAAGCATCAGGAAAATGAAATGAAATTATTGCTCACATCTATTATGACCCTTGGCTAAAAAGAATAATAATTCCAAGCAGGAATGTAATTATATTTGTACTGAAACTGCCAGTTAAATCATTCTGATTTTGTCCCATATAAATATAACAGACATGGATCCCACTTTAAATCAATATTCAGGCGGCCATGGCAGAAATGGAAATCAAGCAAGTGCATGTCATCAGCTCATCAGAGGGAGAAAAAAGATGAGAGTGGGGGAGGGAGAGAGGAGCAGCGAGGAGAGAGGACAGAGAGATGGAGGAAACCATGGTTACAAGGCAAGGATGGAGGGTGGATGATGCTGAACGAGGACCTCGGTGAGGTCAGGACTGGAAGAATGAACAGCTGGATGATACTGTAGGTATAGTAGGAAGACAGATTACCTGCAGTAGATGTGCCACTGTTGTTGTAGCTTGATGTGTAAGCAGGATCTTCCCAGTCAAGGAGAATCTGTGTCTAAACCTCCCTCCACTGCAAAACCATCCGATGAGCAGTGGCAATTACATTTATTCCAGGATGAAAGAGAGAAAAAGAAAATCTGGGAGGTAAAGATGGCAGCGTGGTCTGAGCTTTGGTCTGTATCCCTTCCCTCACCCGTTAGCCCACAGCCACCCTTATCTGTCCTCCCACAGCCCGTTGTTTTCCAATCAATAGGCAGCCAGCCCAGCTCACACAGAGCCTGCGCACTGCCGGGCCTCTGACGATATCAGCTCTCCCCCTCCCTTTCTTCTCTCACTATCCTCGCTTTCTCCCTTTGTCCCTGCCCCCTCCTTCCCTCCTCCCTGCACGCATTAATTCCCTAATATTCATGAGGACAGAAGGAGGAGAAGGGTTGGGGGAAGGAGATGTTTCTGTGGCAAGGTAGCACATTGTTTATCTGTGTACCTTGTACGTTAAATACTGTTCATATGACCAGGTATCTCCCTACTGTACATGCTTGATCATTCTGCAAAGACATGAGAATGTATTATTCTGAACCTGTGTATTTGCACAAAAAACTGCAAGGTGGCAAAAAATGGAAGTCACACAGTAGCTACAGCCCTCAGCTGTGAAAACTGAGTGACAGCAACTTTTAAATAAGAAATCAAGCTTGTATTTGCTTTCGAAACCAATGTTGTTTTTAACTTTCTTTCTTACTTCGAAACAACAAAGCAGAACATTTCAGAAAACAACATTCAATCAAATTAGGTACAAAAATTATTTACTAAATACAAAAAAAGAACAACAAAAAAAAACATTTACAGTAGAGAATATGCATCATTAACTGAATACCCTTCAGAGTAAAAATCTGCTACACTCCAATAAAGCTTAAACATGTGGGAGGAAATCTTAAACAAACTTATCTAAAGTTCATTGCAATACATTTGATAATCTCCAGTTAAGAAACATTCATAGTGATTTTTCATACCACATCGATAAAGTAGGAGGGTATACATCGGGCCAAACATACAGGATTGAAAGGAGCGCAGCATACATTATACAATTTAGAATTTTTGATCAGACAAGGAGCTAACATTAAGCGCTGTTTTGGATCCATTACTTTTTCAATGCCAAACTATTCAATCTCTGTTTGAACAGAAGACCAGGATGTTTGGATCAATGGATGTGACCACAATGAATGAAAATAAATGGATATAGGTCATCACTTACCACATAGGCCAAATTATCACTAACATAATACCCCCCCTCCACTTCTTCACAGTTTGTGTGTAAAAATCTGCATAATCCCTGGTTTCAATCTGAGGTCAGGGTTTAGACCTCCTGCCTGAAAGCCTCGGCTATGTGATCAGAAACACATGCACTCACATAACAGTTCACATGTTATTATCACACCCAGAGTGCACTCAGACTGGGAAATATTATGGTATGGCTATCTTTGAGGCCTGGAACATTCAGCTCTCAGATATGAGCAGATTTGACAGATTATCTTTTTACAGCCTGATGGGTTTGAGAGAGTTGAGAGAGTAAGCAGTGTGTAAGTGAGGATGATGCAGATATTTCTTTAACAGATTTTAAACAGTGACGGTATGATGTTATTTTGGACTTTTGTCTTCAGCCTTAAAACTATGACTGTACTGATAAAAATGCTATATTCTGTGCAGACTCCACCATGTGATTAGGACATAACTGAAAAATTGTCAGTGGAAAAAAAAGTGTTTCTGCCATCCTGAAATAGACACCATAATCTCAGAAACTGGCATCAGATACAACAGGCAAAGACAAAGAGCAAAGCTACAAACTGACGTCAGTACCCAGGAGGTGCTGTGCCGACCTGCTCAGTTAAAGATGCTGCACACTATAAAAAATAAAACCTCTCATCACGTTCACTCTACCTACATATCTAAAAACCAGCATGCACAGTATGCCTGAGCACACAGTATGCAGTGCTTGCCAAATGTGTCATCATTTGTTGTGAAACACAATTTTGGAAGCATCATAACCAACTGGTTAACAAACACCATCTTCAGTAGTGTCTTTAAGCAGCTGCTTTTTCCCTCACATAACAGGAGAAAGAAAAGGGGAGAAAAGGAAGAAAGGAGATCTGGCCTGTTAGAGGCCTCCCATTACTACGGCAACATAGCTCACACAGCTCAGCATTGCACAGACGCTGGTTGCCATGGTTATACCGTAATTACACTGCCAAAAGAATCACCCCACAAGCAACAGAGTGGATGAGTAGCCTTTCTCAACAACTGTAAACGCCATTGGAGCTGGCTGTCACTACACTGGTTTTGTCTGAGGAGCTGGGATACAGTATACAGCCTGATTTTTATTATTTTAGTTTAAAAAGAGCAGACTTTAAGCTACAGTATAAGTACAGTAAATATATAGAAATTGGCATTTTTGTGATTTGTACTAGCATGGTTTGTATGGAAATAGCAAAAACTGCATTTTGATAGAAAGAAAGCAGCTGGATATTCTTCCTCATATTTGCAGAGACTTAACTAACTTACTCATTCTTAGTGTTTTATTTGTTGTGGTGAACATTCAGCCAGTATACATACAACAAATAATTGTTACGCTGTACGATTAAAACCTCTTCAGCATCCTGTAAAATTCACTTTAATTCACCTAAAACGCCCATCCAAGGCAACCCAAAGTCAATTAAAAGCTGTTCTTCCATTTCTAAGTACATGTACGTACATGGTCTCATTCCAAAGGTAACACTCAACATCACTGTTAGTGCTTCTGTCATTGAATTATACGAGTTTCAACATGCTAATAAAAGTTTATTTTTATCTTCTATGCCTAAGTATTTTCTTGAGAAGAGATGCTGCGGATAGGGCGGCACGGTGGTATGGTGGTTAGCACTCTCGCCTCACAGCAAGAGGGTTGCCGGTTCGATCCCGGGCATGGGAGCCCTTCTGTGCAGAGTTTGCATGTTCTCCCCGTGTCAGCGTGGGTTCTCTCCGGGCACTCCGGCTTCCTCCCACAGTCCAAAGACATGCAGATTGGGGACTAGGTTAATTGGTAACTCTAAATTGTCCGTAGGTGTGAATGTGAGCGTGAATGGTTGTTTGTCTCTATGTGTCAGCCCTGCGATAGTCTGGCGACCTGTCCAGGGTGTACCCTGCCTCTCGCCCGATGTAGCTGGGATAGGCTCCAGCCCCCCCGCGACCCTCAAGAGGATGAAGCGGTTAGAAGATGAATGAATGAATGAATGAGATGCTGCGGATGACCCGAGTGATACGCTTTCACTCGGCCATATCATGAAGCCTCACATAGTCCAAAGTCAGAGTAGATACCAATATCACAGAAAATAAACATTTTTCCCAGGTGCTTCTCAAAAAAGAGGGTAAAACAGTGTACTGAATGTGTGAATATAAGTGAAAAACACGTCAACAAAAACAGAAATGTCTATTTAGGAGCTCACTGTTCAGAAGAACACTTCTAGAACACCTAAAATGATAAGAAAGACTGCTTTTCCATTAAGATGACAGATGAATCATTTGTTTATTATTTCTGAACATTTCTAACAGTCTATGATGGAAGGAAGGAGTTCAGACCTCCTGTGGAGGTCCGCAGTGTCACTGACGGAAAAGACCCATCAGCCATCGGGTCAATCTCTGCCCACAATAAATATAAGCCTTTTAATAACATTACACTAGCAGACAGACAAGAGGAGAGAGAGCAGCAGGACTGCAGCCTGTCCTAGTAATGTAAGTAATTTTCCATTTAACCTTTTTTGTGTTGAAGTTTGTTTTGACAGTCATGTCATAATGTGAATTTAATGTATAACGTTATACATCATGCAATTACGACAAAAATCAGAGCTAGTAGCAGCCCAGCTTGCTAACATTAGCAAGCGTTATTAGCCCAACTCTGTATAGCAATGGTAAGCGCAATCGATTGCTGATTTATTTTTATCTCTTCGGGGACTGACTATTCAATAAATTAACAATTTATTACATGGCAAAGACACTGGTAAAACAAACGACAACATGTCATTATAGGTAAAACATGTACAGCAGGTTGTAATCAAGTTGTTCTCTCTCCTTCTCGTCTGTCACAGTGCATTGTGGGTTACTTTGAGTCCCCTGTGGACACTGCCAGAACTCGGTCAAAACACAATGCAGCCAAAGGTTGTGGACATGGATGTTAAAACAGTTTTTAGTTTTCTTTTAAAAGCTCTCTTAGTATTATTGTTGTCAATGCAATTGCCACACTATTATTAAAGCTGATACAAATATTATATATAATCACATTTTACGTGAGTAGAAGTGGTGTGATGAAACGTATCATCTTTCTTTTTTAACTTTGTTTTATAATGAGATTAGAAGGTGATACACGTATTACTACATGCTACTTCTACCTGTGAATGCATTAAATGTATCATCTTGACTTTTTATGTCATGTTATATGAAAGTCTGCCGTGCTGAACTCTTTATAACAAGATATACTATCAAAGTCTAAAGTTTTAGCTGCCAAACTCTGGTTGTGTTGACACAGAATGACCCTTGAGCATCTACAGTACCAAATGACAACACTGAACACGAAAAGTTCAGTAAAACACCATTCCTGATAGCAAGTTATTACCGGCTGGCCTGTGGTGTAGAGGAGGAGGGCTGCAGGCTGGGACTCTGGTGTCATCTCTCTGGAGGCGCCTCGACACCTCTGGAGCTGTGCTCTTCTCTCTCTGCCTCTTACTGGTCCCAGCAACCTCTTAGAACCATGAACAGAGGGACAAAGTAAGGGACCAGATCGAACCAGTTCAGTTATTCAGTTAGTCTTTTCAGACTGCTGCTGGAATGTCACTGGTTTCCATCTGTGTTTCCTGTGGAACTGAATGGATTATTGTATTTCATGAAAAATGCCATCTGTTGCTGACCTGCTTTGCTTTATTACAAAATGGTACCATGAAAGGGTAAACACTTCTTAGCATAATTATTTAGAATTACAATACCAACATTATTTATAGGAATACTTTGATATACACTGGCAGAAAGTCCAGGTCACTCCTTTGATGTAACAAGCTAACTTAAAGCATTTCTTGTGCTGTGCTGAAACAAAATCAGCAGCCCAAATTTCCCATTATTCAGATGGGACATAAACACAGCATTATGACTTCAGTCTAGCCTGAGGAACATTAACTTAGAGCAGAAGAAATAAAAACTCTTCAGGTCAAGTTTAATTTATTTGTAACTAGTGGCCTAGCAACTGCAGGAGCCACTGCAGCACATCCCATGATTATAACTCATTAGTGCCACCTAGTGGAAATTCAACACTTTCAGGGTTTCACGAAGTGTTATATGGAGGTGGTGAGCCACCTCATCTGAATCAAAGACAACGCTTGTTTCATCACTTAAAAAAAACACACACACTTTTATAAACTCAAACATGGAGCTTTGAGGAAAACAAATTCACAGAGCTAGTGCCACACTTTTAATGACCATGACTACTGTTTAGGCCATCCAGATGAACTCAAGTGATCACCTGGTAAGATGTGTCAGGGTCAGGGTGACTAACCACCTCAGCTAAACAATTTCCTGGTGAACTTGCCAGAGGCCCAAACTGCAAGCCTTTGCTCACAACAGTAATATTAGAAATCAGACTTGCAACACTCCAGCACACACTTCCATTCCACACTTTTCATCATACAGCAAATCCCACTGGTCTCTGAGTAGGCAGCGACACATTAAACTTGTGATCACTTATTGTAATGCTGGGACCGCAGTAGAACAAAACTCACAATTTGCAGGAAATTGTCATCCAGACAGTGCATGAAGACCTGCAGGCGGACAAACAACCAGTGGGTCAGCTGGCTGCAGTTCATATAGCCAGAGAAACTGAAGACAGATGTTACAGATGTTACTATAGCTTCCAGGAGAGGGACACAGACCAACATGAGGAACCAAAGGCAAAACCAAATCGCAGCAGCTGAATCTCCTGTACAGATGGACGTCTTGTCCTGGATGGTGCTTGGACTGCAGGGTGACATAAAAGATGGTCCCATTAATGTCATCAATTAATTATTGATGATGACGGTCTTACTTTTACACAATATCGCTGCTGAATGAGGTGCAGGACACCCAGCCAAGATGCCCATCTGTCCCAAACGTCAGCAGAGACTTCTGTTTTCACTGGTGTGGCCTTCCTGGCAGCAGCTGGATTTATTTATTTTGAAATCAGGGGTAGTACATATTAATAAACACTTTCCTGTAAATATGCAGGATTATAGCCAGCGGCTAATTTCCATCCTTTGTCTCTAGGCAGGTTGGTGTAGGCCTCTGTATTGTCCCAGGATAGACACTAACATTCTCCCGCCATGCCCCCAGCAAGGGAAGCCTCACATTTACAGTTTATCATCCAGTAGAATTGAAGGTTAAGGCACTGCTATTTGAGAACTTTCTACTCCCAAATATCTCCACTGACTGCCACACTAATTGCCAATAAGATGTTTTATGTAGAATTACAACAGAAAGATCTCAGCTCACTTTCAAAAGAGCGGAGGTGCTGTCCAGTTCTTACAAAACAAACACAGACTTAATAAATCAAACAAACTAGCCAAACTAAGTAAACTACTAACAACTAACAAGAGGAAATACTCAATATATCTAATCTAAAAAACAAGTGAATATCTATAATAATCAAATCATCAAAACAAATAACAACACAGAGTAATAAATAGCTCCTACACCTTCACTATGCAATCAGAAAAAACAAAACTTCATACTAGGTATGTGCTCATGTCCTTTGATACTGAGTCCATAATAGATCCTGCAATCCACTGTGATCCATTGTGTTTGTATAGAGTACAAATGCAAAATTACGAAAAGCTCTGAGTGCAACACATACAGCTGCACTAATTACAAATTACTTCAACTGTGTTGCTTTTCTCTTTTTGTTTTTTTTCTTTTGTTTGTTGTTTTTTTCTCATTTGATTTACTTCTCACTATTATTGAACTTGTGATTGCAGACTCTGCCTTAATCTTGAACTGAAGAAGTCCACATTTTCATTTTCAAACATTTTGCTGTTCAGGAGAGTGTTAAGGCAGGGGTAACTGTGTGTGGCACACTGTAGATTGTTACAAGATAAGATAAGATACACCTTTATTGATCCCATAATAGAGAAATTCCAGTGTTACAGCAGTCAAGGAGAAAGAGTCAGAATAGGTCATGGTTGTTGCAGTGTCACAAACATCACATGGCAGTGTTAAGTGTTGACTTTGAAACATACAAAGAAATTTTATAACAAATGTAGACAAATGTAGGCAATTACACTTATAATTAACAATTATTAGGTATCAACGTGCTGAGCAACACAATTAAAATATATTTCAAGATATGTCACATAAGCATACACTCATTTTACCTTTATGACACATGAGGAAAACAAACTTGAGAAATATGTCAGATTGAAAGTAGAACCTCTATGGTGTCTTTAGAACAACAATTTGCTGAGTAATATGCATGCTTATATTTCCCTAAAATCTGTAAACAAATAGCATTATACACAGTCACCATTTGCCTAAAAAGCAGAAGTCTGTGTAGGTCGGTAACTCCTATTCTCACATTTCACTTATTTACACCAACAACTTCTCTGTAATATTATGTATTTAATATTTTCTCATATTTTACTGGACCAACCTTGCACTTCATGAGGTCAGCTTTCAATGCCCCAATCCTCAAATTTGGTTTAGGTGTTGAATAAAGTGACTTGAAGTAAGTATTTTATTAAAGGCTTCAACTGAATTAAAGCCATGAAAGTCTGTGGGTCTGTCATGCTCTCTACGCCTCAGTCCTCACCTTTCACTTGGATGTGCTCTAGAGTCTCCTTCCACAAAGTGTCTGGGATCTCAATCTTTATTTTCTTCTCTCATTTTGTTTTTATTACAGTAGGCTCAACTGGACTGATAGATTGTTAGGTGTCATATATGGTATTCATTTTCCTAAGTCTGATGAGAGCTGAAGGCATCTGTCAAGACTGAAGCTTTTAAAGTCTCAAAATTTTGTAGATATTTCCTAAAGTAGTTTCTTATATGTAAGTATCTGAAGAAGTGACTTCCCGGTCATTTGTATTTACTCTGGATTTGTGCAAAAGAAGCAGAGGTGCCCTCAGTGTACAAGTCTCCTATAGTGCAGATACCTGCCTTTTTCCAGATTGTAAAAGTATTGTTTAGATTAGCTGGTGTATTGTGAATCACTACAGCTTTATAAAGATTTTTCAATGGTGTAAGGTGACAGAAGAATGGCACCCACAGTGTAAGGTTTACAAGCTTCCTGTTCCATTTCAAGCCAGCTTGGTGGAATTGCTGCGTCATCTAGCCAGTATGTCCTTGTGAAATTATGAGGGACAGTGGACCCTGCATTAATGAAACTAATAGACATGTCAAATCTGAAGCTATGTAGTGTTTCATAACAAGAGAACAGGTAGGGGTTTTTTTTGCCTTATAGTGCCTTTAGTGGGTTAATCCTGCCATGCTTACTTTGCCCTGATTTTCTTTGCACAATGATAAACTTCTATGGAACATTACAGCCTCATTGGAGATGGAGGTTTTTTTTCATAGTCCTGTCATTGCACTTGATCCTCTTACTGTGCCTTTGTGTGAGATACTTTGGCTGCTGTTAATTCACAGAGTAATGTCACAAATGTATCCTCCTCAATCTGTTGTGCTATACTGAAGCTGAACAACACTGTATTATTTGTTGAAGAGAAGAATAAAAGGAAAATACAATTCCTTGTTTTCTTTATACAAAGGTTCACATGAGACTTTTTCTTTCCCTTTTCCGTGCAAATGGGGATTTTACTACTCAAAAAAAAAAAAAAAAAAAAGTTTAACCTGTAAGAGTCTGATTGTCTTTCTTATGAATTATGGCATTAATATTATGATACCTCTGTATTAATTATATTTATGGTCATATCTTATTTATATGCTGTACCTGTACTTGAGTATTTCTATTTTATGCAGTTTTATACCTATACTATACTAATCTCATAGGCAGATTATACTCCACTTATACTCCACTACAGCTTGAGTTACCAGTTATTTTTTAGATTGCAATTTTTTATAACTTTCCTGCCCAGTGAAAACCATGTATCTCTGAATTTGGTGATTTCCTTTGAATTATTTTTTTTCCTGATAAACTGAAGGATTAGGTGTTCATTTATGGGCTGAGAAAATTCTCCTACTTCATAGTAAACTATTTAATGGTGGCCTAAAACACCTCACAGAGACCATTTACTTAATTTTGCAGATTATCAGTTTAAGTTTATCTTTCCTTTCAGAAATTTCTTTGCGTCTATGGATATGAAGGTCTTGAATGCAAAACCACTTTCCACCACTGGACTGTATCCCTCTCTAATACAAATTATTCTATTTATTTTATTCTTTGTCAGGCTTTTTTTTTTACATAAAGAAAAATTTACGAGAACATTACCAAAGACAGACAGGCATTGGAACATAAGCAAGAACTCTTAGGGTCCTATTTAGATGGTCTAAAACGAGAAGCGCCAGGAGTGCGGCGCATGGGCGTGTCCCAGTCACTTGCTAGTTAGACAACGCGTTTTCAGACTGTGCGCCATGGTGGAGAGTCTGAAAGGGTTGGACTTACTCTGTGAATTATTCATGGGTGTGTTTTGGGCGTATCATTCAATAAGCCAATCAGAGTGTCACCTCTCGTTCCCTTTAAAAGAGGTGCGATTGGAGCGCACGGCGGAGAGCTATTAGATGGCGGACCTACCAACTGGAAAGAGTGAGCGTTTTACAGCTGAGGAGACGGATCTCCTCGTGCGGGAGGTGAAGGCTCGTCAGAACCAGATCTACGGGGACAGCAGACAGGCACCCAAGCTCCCCGAGGTAAAGCAGGCGTGGGATCACTAATACAAGAAAGATCTTACTAAATATATATTATTTAAACCTGTTTTCATCATATAACAGAGCACAGCTGTCAGGACTGCCGCGGAGCTTCCCAAGGTGCTGATCCTGCAACTAGGACCTGTTCAGCGTTTTCTCCCCCACCCATGTTTGGTAATTGTTTTCACATGTTTCCTAGAGCTGTGTTCTGCCTCTTATTTGTTCTCTCTACACTCAGATGTTAATATAATATAATGTAGCCTAGTATAACATGTTAAAATAAATGCAATGTGTGGGCTTTGGTTTTCAATCAAAAAATGATTGATTGGTCAGATAATTTCACAATTGAATTTGTCATTATTACAAATTATGATGATCATTATTACTGCGATGAGATCATTCTGATTAATGACTGACCATTAAGACGTGTTTCTGATAAATATTTTAATGTGCACAATAATAACCTTTCACATTGTAAACATATTTTTATTTGATATCTTTTGCATATGTGTGGCTCCTCCATGTGTGTCTGAGCAGAGTGCACGCGCGTTGTGCACCCGCCTAGAGACGCATATTGCTAACTTGTTTAACAGCGAAATACTGCGCCTTCACTTTAGACCAGGTTTTTGCTGGTCACTGGCGCATTTGCTTTTTACATCATCTAACTAGCAACGCGTCATGACTGCGCCTGGCCACTCCTCATTTTTAGACCAACACACCCAGAGAAGCGCAAGTTCATTTGCTAGTTAGATGACGGGGGCGCAGGGCGTGAAAATGACAACTGCGCCTGCATCTAAATAGCAATGACACTTGCGACATGGATTATGCGCCCTCCGCCGTCCGCTTTAGACCATCTAAATAGGGCCCTTAAAGTGTGAGTGACGACAACTAAACCAAGGAGGGCAGCAACAAGCTAGATGCTACTGCTGCATCTCGTCTGCCAGAACAAGAGAAGAAGAAGAGCTGTTAACTTTACTCTACCGGCCAGGATTATGGATATATCTTCTTGTCCTTTAAAGTGTATAAGTTACAGCAGCTGAAACTCTTTGTCAATGAGCGACTAACATGCTCTTATTAATTTAACTGACATTCTCCTATTTATGACTACTTTTATTTGATCATTCTGGTGTTTTTATCTCTTTCTAAAGCACTTTGGTGAATGCTTGTTATTTTAAAATGTGCTCTATAAATCTTACTTGAATTGGCCACTACAGACTAGGTAATGTTCAGTCCCTTGGTACTGATGGACTGCAGCCACAAGGTGGCCTCATTATCACAGTTTGTGTTTTCTTTAGGCTAAGCTTTTGTGGAGTATATCACTGGGCAGTTGGAGCTCAGGAAATCAGTCTGCTTGTTGAAGTGTATTTGGGCAAAATACTGAACCTCAAACTGAGTGAATTTGAATGTTTATCTGATGAGCAGTTGGGACCTTGTACTGTATGGTAGCCTTGGTCACAAGTGTAGGAATGTGTGTGTGAATGGGTGAATGGTGCTTCGAGACCAGGAAAGCGTTGTATAAATGCAGTCCATTTAATTTACCATTACCACTATTAAGAATAATAACTTACATGCTTAGACCTGTGTACTGTTTATACACTACACTACTGGCTATCAAGGACATAGCAACAGCATTGGAAGCTTCTATTGGCTCATGTGAGTTGTCACTGAAAAGGTCAGGAGTTCATCTCCACTTTGACAGAGAGCAGTAGGCATATTTACAGGCAAACGGAAGAAATCATTGATGATATATGGAGAAATATAAATGTTTGAAATGATGCAATGGCAGCTCATGGATATCTATGGATGTAATGTAAATATTTCACTGGATTTAGATCATCTGGGCCTTAGGGACTGTATCAGAACTCTTCAGGTTTCTGTTGGTATGTTATCGAGCTGTGGATTAAAATAACGCTTATAGGTGAGTTAGTAACTGTTTCTTTGTTTCCTTTTTGTCTGACAGAAGTGTTTATTAAAACTGCTGTGGTTGATGTATCTTGAAATGGTCAGCATTAATCAAACCATGAGGAGTGTATCTTTCAATGGGTTGTATGTGTAACTACATAAACAACGGCAAATACAGCCATTGTTTTACACATCATAATCATCAAATAAAACCTCACTAGGGCCCGCAGACAAGCCATTGGATTTCTAAGAGCAGACTGTGAGCTATGAGTACAGTAAATGTTAAATAACTTGTATCAACATGGTTTGTATGGAAATAGCTAAAACTAAGCTTATATATATTTCTCCTTATATTTGTGGTGACATTTTGATAATTTTAGTGCTAAATTTAGGGATGCACAATACTGGATTTTTTGCTGATGTCCGATATGCTGATATAGAGCAACTTATTTGGCCAATAACTATACCGATATCAATGTATCCACTTACACCTAACTTAAGTGATCATTAAAGTCTCTTCTGTAATGGAATTAACAACATATTATGGATGCATACTCTTATGATGATGGCCCATCAGCAGGTGAAGACATGAAATAGAGTACTTTTCAAAGAATATAATATTGTGCAAAATAAGAAAAAGCATGTTGGTTGATTCTTCATTTTAAGAAAGAGTTGGTGATGTTTACGAGTTTTGAATGTCTTAGACTACAAGAATTACATGTATGAATTTTGAAAATGGGCCTAGTTCCCCTTTAAAAGCAGATAACTACACAAAAGACATGTTTTATATTTTCCTTCTTTGCTTTACCAATTATTGATTGTGATGTTATTATAGTCTCCTTAGGATGAGAGAAAGGTATAAATAACCGATTGCTCAACATAGTGGAACAAAACATCAGACGCAAAGTTGATGTGTTGCTTTACATAGATCAAAAATATATCCTAGAACATGATTAAGTACAGACTGACAGCTGAGCATTGTTTCCTTCCGGAATGTCTGCTATCTTGCATCATCACAGTTAAAGTCTTTTCTCAGATAGGTCATGATAATTAGTGGTAAAAACATTTATTTGCTGATAATGTCAGGTTATGTGGGAATAAATATTGTTCATCTCAAATCATGTAAAAGAGGATGGATGGTTTATATAATATCCACTTATTATAGCCATCATCTTTTCAATGGGTTGTCAATCCTGAAGCCTCCTCCAGTGAAGTGAGGTTTGCTGCTCAGCTGGGGCAGGGACTCCAGCTGCTCCACCTTGGTCTTGGTTCTCTGCTCACTGATAAGACACACAGAACTCCAGGACATCAGAGAGTGAACAAAACTCTAACTGCTGGAGTGTGTGCATGCTCCCCTGCAAAAAATTCACTGTGCATTTTGTACAAATCAATAATATGAAATGTCTGGATAAAGTCGCTAAGGTACAAAACAAAGATCAGCCTCACCTGTGAAGCTTCTTCTCACTGAGGTACTTCTTCTTAACGTTTGCTAGTTCATTAGCTAATCTTTGATTCTCACTTTTATATTCATTCATCTTTGAGTCGAGCATTCTCAGCTCTGCTATCAATGCCTGTGGGTCAGAGGAAAAGAAAACATTTTGTCAGAGAACAAAGACAGGTAAGGTACCATGTTTTACCTGGCATCAGATGCTACACAGGTGTGTAGGTGTGTGTATGTATGTGTTGATGTGTGTTATATATAAAAATATAAGCTTTTACATACACATGGACAGATAAAGAAGTAATTCACCACTGGAAAGATGGTCTTATCATAAACTGATAATACTGTCTGTGCAGTAGAAAGATGCAAATACTTTTGAAATTGGTGCTACAGAGAAAACAGAGGAAAAGGAACGTGGCATTGCTTTGCTCAAGAGGTATAAAACTTACAACTACTGGAAAGTACTGCAATGCACTGGACCAATAAACACTCCCACTGGTGGGTGATGTAATGCAAAATACAATCTCAAATTACATTAAACAGCGAGTTAAAATATGTTTCTGAAAACATTTTAGGCAAGAAATAGGCAACACAGTAACAAAATCTTGGTTGATATTTGATCAGCTCTGCCTAGTCTTGCCATTTGACCTGAGTTTAAAATGAGTTTGAGAAAGAGAGAGAGAGAGAGAGAGAGAGAGAGAGAGAGAGAGGTGGCTCTCTCTCAATCTGTCTATGTTCTGTGTACGTGGGGATGGCAGGCATACAAAAATGAAAAAGCATAATCAGTAGTTCGAGCAACAACCTGAGAGCCAGCTAAAACGGCAAATGAGCAGGGAGATCTGGGTACAGGCAGGATTAAGGGAAGTTTAACACAGTTTATTTGTTTACACATGCTACCCACATCATCATGATAAAAAGCTAGTTGAATAATGGCAAATTATCCCTTTAAATAGAGAGATGTATAAGTAAACAGTGACGGGACTTTGAAAAAATGTGCCACTGAATGGATGAACTGTCGCGACACAGATGATTGTGAGTGACAGAGAAAGAAATGAGAACACCAGTTGAGGTCAAATACAAAAATAAGAAAACTAAGGAGAAGGATACAAAACAAAAAAATGAAACAAGAAAACGAAAACTAAAGAGATATATGCTTAGCAAGAGAAGGATGTGTGGGATGACCTTGAGCTTTTTGGTTTTCTCTCTGATGGTCCACTGGCACTGCTGGAGTTGCTCAGCTGCCTCTGGACCTGGCTGCCGGGCCAGAATGTGCTTCAGCTCAACATACAGCTTCTCCTTTTCCTTGGTGGGGAAACAGAAGGAAGGAAAATTCAACAGATGTGGGAGAGGGAGAATTAGTTAGAATTATGCTATTCTTAGCCAGTGTCATCAGGTGAGATATGTAGAGGGGGACATCTGTACTGTCTGATACTACCACCAAATCATGGCAAAGTGAAACCCTATCAAATCCTACACATAGTGGCTTTAAAGGGCACAATTACAGCATCTGTCATTTTTTAGCCACAATATAAATATGAGATCTAAGCAGCACAGACCATACATCTTTGACTCAATATTTTTCACTTTCATGACAAAATTAATGGATAACCAGTGTCATATGTTTTTCTATAGTAAACAAATCCAATGAAAAGACCAAAACCAACAATGAATGTATCAACTAACAACTAAGTAACAAGTAACTAACAAGTATTGTGTGTATATTAGAGCCTGATACCAACGGCGTTTCTAGCCCATTTTTGTGGGTGCTGAAGCACCCCTAAATTGAATCCCAGCACCCCTAAAATTTGAGGTTTTTATTTATTTATTTATATTTTACTGTATGTCCTTTTTAACAAGCTAGAAAAGTGTCAAAACCATACAGTACTTGGTTGAAACGTAATATTTTAACAACAAAAATACAGCCCCCCCCACCCCATCCCTCCCACCTTTTCCTGTTCCAGGCTCTGAGCGCTCTATCTGCACAGAGCAATGCGCTGCCTTCCAGAGTGGGTGATATGCAGTAGTTGTGTAAGTACCTGGCTGAAACCAGGATATGTGGCACATTTCTTAACTTCTACCACTCAAAACCAACACATCATTACCAGTCCTCATTTTTACTGCATTTAATCGTAGGTCACTGTTTATGTTGTTAGGTAGGAGTTAGCTGAGGACGTTACAGGTGGTCAGTACCACTGTCCTCTGTTTGAATTGGAATGAGAGAAGCTAGCTGTTGTGTCATGTGCATGTGTTAATATTAAAGCCAAGGTGCTACTGACTAGCTAACTGACTGGATGCCCATTAACATCATGGGCTCTAGTTTCGCAGACCGGGTGAGGCGGGGGCGCAGCGCACTTGCGCTTCGCCAACTGGGTGTGGCCAGGCGGATTTTGCAAGTTTGGCACACCGTGCGTGCTGGCGCAGCTACTCCTCTTTCCCACCTCCATCCCTCCTACCTGCGCAAGACAGAAAGAGGGAGGAGAGAAGGCGTGCAAAGGTGTAATGAGAGTTTACTCAATTCGCCATGACAGAAGAGAGCAGCAGCGTCAGACGGCCAAACTTCTCCCAGGAGGAAACTGATGTTTTGGTCCGGGAGGTCCAAGCTCGCAGTGTCCGAATATTCGGAACTGCAAGCAGACCTCCACGGGCTGATGATGCAAAGGTAGCCTGGGAGGAGGTCACCACAATTGTAAATCAATGTTGCGTTTCTCTCGTGCGCGCTCTCTCTCTCTTTCTCTCTCTGCAGTCTCACTCTGTTTCTTTTCTTTTGACTTTTCTAAGATGACAGATGCTAAATATATACTCCCTATCTGATGCTGTGGCTGTTTGTGGTTGGCTGAGAGGGATGTGAACTCATTAGTTTGCAGCTGTGTTAATCAAATCAGGTTGGGTTTCCATTACGCGTGCCAAACGTGCCAAACGGTGCCAATCCCCTTTGATCTGACATCAGATGTGACGGGACAGTCGATATAGATACATTTATGTGCTGATTGCAGATAGTTGCATTGAATAGTGTTTTGGGGTATTTATTGCATTATTAATGTGTCTGATATTCTGGAAACCTGCCTGCGAGGTTTTGGTGATGTGTGACACCTCCCCCTGCTGCGCCACCACACCCATCTCAGCGCACCTCGGTCTGCCAAACTACCAAGCTGAGCATGCCTCGGGTTGCGCTGCTCAAAACTAGCTCTGCGCGGGGTTCACCACCCTGCGCCGCGCCGGGAAACCAGAGCCCTATAACTCCTATTGTGTGTGTGTGTGTGTGTGTGTGTGTGTGTGTGTGTGCGCGTGTGCGTGACAGACAGACAGACAGACAGCCTCATCATGGATATAAGATTGTTTTAAAAAAAAAAAAAAGAAAAAAAAAAAAGGCCGGGTTCAGGTAAGAGTGTAAGATCAAATGGTCTATCTATCTAGAATGATGTTGTAAGTTGGATCAATGTATCAGTTTATCTCATATATATATGTATATATATATATACATACATATGAACACACACAAAAAAAAGTGGACAGGTTGCTCGCTGCTGAAAATGTGGCCCATTGACATTTTCAGGTTTTAAAATCCTGCCCACTTGAATTTGTAATTGAATAGCCCTGCTTTAACCGCTTATTGTGATATATTCCTAAAAATCTGTACAACCTGAGCTAAAAGTTTTTATAAGTCAATAAACTGCGATAATTGATAAAAGTATTGACATTGTCATTAAAGAAATACAAAACTCAGACATGTTTTTTCATCAGATTTTAAAATTGAAACATAAACAAAATATTTTAGAAATCCATAAGTGACTAGACCTATGTGCATCATTTAGTTACTGAGATATGCTCATTTTTATGAGCAGAGTGAAAAGGTGTTTCGCGTTCCAAAACAAGCAATGCAGCGCAATGACATGCTTACAACCAAACAACATGATGACATGGAAGACAGAAGCCTTAGCTGTCTGCTGCAAAAAGGATGATCTGTCTCGCTATTATGGTTTTTATTTTAGATCAGTATAAACAAGGTTATGTAAACAACAATCTCCTGCAGCCATTACAGGGAAATTTAAGCAGAACTACAGCAAAATACTACGTTTTCACTGCCATTACGTAAGGTAACAAGGTAATGACCTGATGATTGGGAAGACGGAAGCTTTAGCTTTCTGCTGTAAAAAGAATGAATGTTTTAGCCATTATTGTTCTTATTTTAGATCTATTTAAACAGGATCATGCAAACAATGATCTCCCGTAGCCGTCTGCGGGATGTCTGTTTTTAAAGGGTTAAGCCCTCGTGAGAAAAATGGGATCAAATATTAAACAATGTTTATCACTAGGTAAATAAAAGCTTAAAAAAAAAGTCAAAGTCAAAGTCCATTATGTTTAAAACAGAGATCATTTCAGCTAAACACTAAAATCAATTCATTATGATAAACTGTTATTGTAATTCTTATATTGTTTCACAAGATACATATGTGAAGGTCAAAAATTAGCTGCCTCATCTCAAAGTGTTGGCGTCTAAACAGTTAGCTGCCACACATTAATGGCTTTCCCATTAATATACATGTAAAGTGACTCAAACCAGTGATAGAGGAAGTAATTTACAAACCAGCTCCTTCCCATCACTCCCTCACAATAACACTAATTTATACAGAGAGATGTGTACAGTGAGAATGTGTAGCCTACTTATATGTACACACTAAGGAGAGACTATTTACCTGTAATAGGAGTTCATGTTCCTCAAGCTCTTGCGTCTTAGCGATCAGGCGTTTTTGTAAGGACTGAACCTTCAGGATGAGTTCATATTTGTCGGGGTCACTGCCCTGCAGGAAAGAGCCATTTACAGAATGTTAATGGCCTGATCTTTTCCTCTTTGAATAATGAAATTTACTCTGCTTGAAGTGTGTGAATCATCTTTTAGATAAGCTAGGAATGGAAATGTTCATGTCACTGATGGGCAGACAAAAACAAAAACAAGTCCGGGTTGTGATAGCTTCAAGGTACACAGACACTAATAAACAAGTACTCCACCTCCAGTCGCCTCCATCGGTGAATATTTATGGGCTTCAGCTGTTCCTCCAGAACGCTGTTCCTCGTCCTCTCTCGAAGCAGCTCCCTCTGCAGTTGGAACAGCTCTCGCCTGCGACACAACAACTCACTGGTATTTCACACAGTTTTCAAATGCAACACTATCTTAACAACTGACACACTAAATTTTCCCAGTAGTTCACTAGAAGGATATTTTAGTCAAATGTAGAAAAACAAAGATATAAGCAGGTATGAGCATGGACAATCTGCCTCTTACCCTTAGGCTGGTTAGGTTACACTCTTAATGCAAAACCATACATTTTACTGAAATAATAAAATGAAGGTAAAAGTTACAACAGGTTGACTGGAGTCTTAAAGGCAACGTTGAAAGCTTTACTATAAAAATGCTGAGTTTTAAAGGTCTGGTGTGTACAACCCGGTATACACTAATTTGGGGCTGTCCCAAACAAAAAATGACCAGCGTGAAAGAAACGTAGTGATATCTCTGGTCGTGGCTCTAAAATGGTGGTCAGACATCACACAGTGAGAGGTTCAAGGATGGCTATTGTCAAAGTCTTGCAATCAAAGACAACCTGGGATAAAACTCTGATAGAGTCAGAAATTTGGAATGACCATCTAACTGTGTGACTTCTGTTATGACCAACGTCTACTAACCAACCAGTGAAAACACAGTATGAAATGAAGCACTGGCCCTAAACCCAAACAGACAGATGGATAGCAGCTTGCCATGGAGACAAAACAAGCTAAAAGAAATGTGTGGGATTCCAGCAAAGAGGAAAAACTGTGGCAGCAGAATCCTTGCCTGTATGATGTGTCCTCCAGCTCTTACCATGATTGCATAAAGTTGCAGAGTTGCAGCTGCCAGGTGAGCAACCTAGCAGCTAGCAAACACACACACAGACACACCGCAGTTATTTAATAATGTGACCCTCTATGTTGTGCTTCACAGTTGGAGAAGTAATAACCAATGCAGCATCCTTGCGCACTCAGTATGGGAAACTATTGCACTGTACATTGTAGCCTGTTATTCAGTAGCCTCTTTCATCGCACTGTCTGCATACATCAAACTTGATGGCGTACTCAAGTTTATTTGATCTATGTCTCACAGTGTAGCTGCACTAAACTTATAAGATTACTAAAATCTCGCAGTCTGTGGGGACTTGAGGGGATTTAGTGGCATCCAGCAATGAGGTCTTCAAATTATAACCAGCTGAAACTTTTTCCTGGTCAGAATGCCTTCTGTGTGGGGCGTCGGTGGCTTAGTGGTAGAGCAGGCGCCCCATGTACAAGGCTGTTGCTGCAGCAGCCCGGGCTCGACTCCAGCCTGTGGCCCTTTGCTGCATGTCACTCCCAGTCTCTCTCCCTCTTTCACGCTTGTCTGTCCTATCAAATAAAGGCTAAAAATGCCCCAAAAAAATATCTTAAAAAAAAAGAATGCCTTGAGTGTTTATTATTCAGGAGGTTTTTTACCAGGAGCCTAACTATACGCAGAGGCCTCATCCTCTCTAAAATAAACAGACCAGGTGATTTAAACCAATAAAAACACTGAATAAAGCAGTTTCACATTAAAATAAACAGTTTTTCTGACACTACTCTTTGTGGAGGGGCTGCTATCTGTGGCAGCTGACTAGAGCCAGGCTAGAGCCAGTGTTTGATATGTCTGTTCTGGAAACATGGTGGTGCAACATGGTGAACTCCATAAATGAGAACCCACTCCCTGTTTAGATATAAACAGCACAAGTCCTATTTTCAGGTGATTATACACTAAAGAGAACATACTTATTATATTATATTATACCATATCATATCATATCATATCATATTATTTATTATATTCCCCCTAAATCCTACACACTGGACCTTTAAAAGAAAACAGCTTACTATTGTTTTAGCTAGAAGTTCAAAGGAAGTCATCCCTACCTCTGACTCTGATCTAATTCAAACTTGCTCTATCCGTCTTTGAATCGTACACTTCTACACTAAACACTGCACTCTGTGGGTCACCTCATTCTTTCTCCACCCTGTCCATCTTCTCTACTGCTAATTCTTTTCTACGAGCAATTTCTTCGCTGATTGTCTTTGTTCAAACACCCCCACTTCATTTTCTCTCTATCCTACTACTTCTCTCTCTTACCTCAGGTCCTCTGTGTTGGGTACGGTCTTGTCCAGGATGCTCTTCTTGCGCTGCAGCCTCTTGATCTCCAGCTTGAGCAGGCGGATGTCATCCATCCTCTGGTTGAAGTGG
The DNA here is from genome assembly GCF_011397635.1 of Epinephelus fuscoguttatus. Lineage (NCBI taxonomy): Eukaryota > Metazoa > Chordata > Actinopteri > Perciformes > Serranidae > Epinephelus > Epinephelus fuscoguttatus. The sequence continues at coordinate 5,246,308 of NC_064763.1, read as the reverse complement.
AAGTCCCCCTTGCTCAGGATTGATTGCTGGATCCTGATCTTCTCATACAGCAGTGCTCGCTCATCGTTGCGGAGTAGCAGCTGTTTGCCCAGGTTGTCTCGCTCTCTGATCACCTTGAAAGAAGTTTTGCCGACAAATGATCAGACACAAGTCTCTGTCTCTCTTCTTCTTGTAGTCTACCTCTTTCTTTTTCTTTACCTGTTCCAGCTGTTTCTTCTGTTGGATCTGCTCAGCATCAGCGTCAGATATAATCTTCTGCAGTTTTTGCTGTTCTGTTTTCTGACTGTCAACATGCTGCTTTGTATCCTCAAGCTGGAGTTTAATCGACTGCAGCTCCCCCTGCAGCAAGACACAGAGATAGGTGCACACATGCACACAAATTAGGCACAAATGGTCCTACCAATACAAAGTGAAGACAGTCCTAAAAAAAAGTGAAAACTTGTCATGTTTAATGGCTGTCTTTTGCTTAGAAGTGGGTCAGAGGTTCACATTGTTAAGTTACTTACCAAGACAACTTTCAGCAAATGAAATTAATTGTCTTTGGGGCAAATAAACATGTATAAACAAACATACATAAACATGTATTCATTTGGCAGAGGCTTTTGACCAAGTGTAAAGGTTACTACAGGGGCTAGGAAATCACAACTTGCACTTAAGAAGTTCACTTAGTATAGTGCAGGGGCCTCATTTATAAAACTCTGCAGAGAATCCACACGAAATGTTTGCATACGGACAAATGAGGAAATGTACTTACACCAAATAATTTCCTGATTTATAAAACTGCCAGTACACAATTTCCTTTTATAAATCCCAAATGAACTTGGAATTGTCCGCGTGTGAATGTGCCCCATATCCTGCCTCTACACGCCCACATTCAACAATAAGTGGTCAGTGGAAAGCACCTCATTATTAATGTTGATGCATAGACATGAGCGGCTGATCAATGGTTCTTTACAGTACATCATGGCAACGACTAAGAGGAAAACCAAGAAAATTAGTATTCTTGTCTCAAAAATCGAGGTGCTTGCTGTTGAGCTGGAGGTTAGAAAGCACATCGCAGGTTGTTTGGTGGGCAGTGGGGTCACAAACTAAAGAAAAGGCAGCAAGTGGGAACATGTTGCTGCTGCTTTTAATACAGTGAGTTAATCAAATAGAACACTACCTGAGGTTTCTTTTTTAAGTGGATGCAAAAAAAAAAAAAAGAATTTCACCTTGACGTATTTCCTAATTTACACAATCCATATGAAGCAGAGTACTGCAGTGTCTCTGGTGCGCTCTGTGCACCTGACAGCACAGTCATGTTCCCGGCAGCCAGTTTGCACACAAAAACTAAAATTGGTTACTTGGTGATATTTGCACAGTATTAGAAGAGATTATTGACAACTGTTGGCGCAGTGTACTGCAACTATTTCATGCTGTTGATGAAATGATGTTATCTTGGATTCCTACAACTGAAAAGATTATTTCATCAGTAAGCCTTAACGTGGTTGAGGTGAAAATGACTCAGTATATTCACGCTTATTATGGGGTAAAGGAAAGCCAAATTTTCCTGAATCCTGTCACCTGCCACAGCCTGACATCATCCAGCTGCGCACGGTGCTCTCCACAGCTGACCACAAGTGTTAGCAACGTACAGTCCCTCTCCTCTCCTCTGCACTCAGTGATGGGGAATGTGATGAGACAGCACTGATGAAATATTGAGCAGGACTTGATTTGAGATTTAAGGTGACATAACTTTTGCAATCAAAAGGCGCTTATGGAAAAGTTCTGGCTCGCTGGCACAAACACCAATAAAACTGCTGCATTTCAATGTTTATGAAGTGGCTCTATAAGAAACTTGGATATTAGGTCAATTAAAATGTGTGAGATTATTACATGTACAATGATTTCTCTCAATTTCCACGATCAGGCTTCAATTCACCACCTCATCATCTGTGTCGCCTATTTCCCCTGTCTCCAAAATGTATGTACGCATAGGTCAGTTTCCCTAAATTTACACACATTTCCTCCTCTAGTTTTTCTTTATAAATCCCAATTCATATGTAGAAAGTGGCGTACGCACATTTCACGCCCTTTTCTTGTGTGTTCGCAATGGTTGTAAATGAGTCAATAGATCTCTGTCAGGCGGCCGCCCGGGTTGATGGCAGCCACTCTAGGCAAACTTTGAATTTCAGCAGATGTGCCGCAGTGCGTTTCAGAAGCCAATAAAAATGAGTGCCTAGTCTGTTTTTGAGTGAGACGCATTACACTGCACATAGCAGATTGCGTTTTCTTGCCAACAGTCACTGTATGTGAAATATGGATTTGATCTGATTATGAGGATACATTTATTTTTAACAACTGAAATACAGCCACAAATCTTTGATTCATGTCGTTCATAACTGAACCCTATTAGTTTGTCTGTAGGCTACAGCACAACTAAGTAAGAAATAACAACAATAAACACAATTAAAATAGACAAAAAAGAAACCATACTTACTTACTTACTTACACACACACACACACACACACACACACACACACACACACACACTTCCAAATGCATGATCCACTCAAAGTTTACACCTGGCGAGTTAATAATGATAATAAGGAATTCAAATCCACATCCCACTATGAAGCACCTTGAGAGCCTCATTATCCTTCTCTAAACGTTTGTGTTCCTGCTGATCTTTGGCGAGGGCAAGCTCCTTCCCAGTGATCTCATCTCTCAGTCGGGTGACCTGGTTGTTCATGGTTTTCATCTTCCTCTTCATCTCTGCAATCTCTTCCTAAGGCAGAGAGACAGACAGTGGAAAAAGGGAAAAGAAGGAAGGCAAAAAAAGGAATTATATATGACTATATATTATACGCATATCGAATAAATGACTGCAACCAGTGATCAAAAAGTTCAGAGAAATTGTAATAAAGTTGCCTGTCCGGTCAGCCAAGGAGAGCACTAGTAACGTGGGCATATTTAGCCTCTGCCATTTTTTCACTGGCAAATACAGAATACAAACACAGGGGCCCTCATTCATCAATCTAAGATAAAGATAAGATAAGATAAACTTTATTGTCCCGCAGGGGAAATTCGTCTTGGGCAGTATAGTGCAAACAGCTGTAATATTCACATACATACATAGCCTACAGACAAGTTACCTATCACAGCGTAGGAACGATCAGGCTGTGACAGCCCTAAAAAAACATCATAATTTAAATATCCCGCTCCAATATATTCTAAGTTTAGAGGCCGCACCCTTAGAGTGAACAACATGGAGAGATGTAATATGGCCAAAAAGAGAAACTTCTCTGAGCTAGAAATGGAAACACTGACCTCCCAGGTCCAGTTTAACCAACTGGTTCTATTTAGCAGCCTGAAAAATGGCATCAAAGGAAATGCTGCGGTCAACAGTGTTACAGTGGTCAGTCTAACTCCAGCTGAGGTTGAAATATATTAAACTTATACGTCCATGATATGTACCGACCGACAGCCTACATATATTAATAATATTTGTCTATATATTTTATAATATTGATATTGTTAAATTATTTATATAAAAGCTTAAAACTGAGCCAGACAAAGGAGCATGTGGCCACACATATCTAGTCTACTTCCATGTTGGGCCTAACAGGTGGCTGAGGAGACAGACGCACCACATGTCTCTCTGAGCCAGACACTGGTAAAAATTTAACCACCGAGGATATCAGTATTTAAATAATGACACTATTGCACAGTTTATAATTTCTTTTTAATCATGGTTTAATGATAACTGAGATGAACATGCTTTGGTTTGTCAGTGTTTAAGAAAAAAATTCAGATAAATTAGAGTCAGGCACCAGTGGTATTCAGCCTTGGTCAGCCTGGAGCCAGTTCCACAGAGCCAGGGAACTACAAACTGAGCGCACATCAATGTAGGCTTCTATTATTCTTCTATATTATTATAAATATAATATTTTGTCATATGCTATACATTTGATTGATATATGGCTGCAAATACTTAGATGCCAGTCTGAATACAGTCTAATAACAATTCTCCGACTTAGTCAGATTTATTCTGCTGCACCACCAGTCCACTCTGACTCAAACTTGCGTACACGAGCTGGGACCTGATGTGAGATTTAACTGTGTCCTCAGCTCACAGTCACATTAATAATAGCTGAGATTTGTGTGGAACTGACGGTATGCCCATTTTTCTGTTGTATGTTCATTTTGTAAATGAGGGCCCTGTCCTACAGATATGAATGAAAAAACATTATGCTCATTCCAGATCCTTAGTGCAATATCTTTTTTTTTAATACACAGTCAAAACTTTTCTATTTCCTGGCACCCTGGTGTAATGCAGGCTGGATTGCCTGCAGATGACACTCTGACTCCTTCACTGGATAATTAAATAATAAACTTAAGATGGTAAATGCTCTGCACTAATCACAGCTGTCTCTACCTCCTGCAATCAGCTGTGCATTTGTACCTGAGCCTCGATGAGGTTTTTGCTGTAGAGGTTTCTCTCAGACACAACACACTCCAGCAGGTTCTCTTGCTGTTTGAGCTTGCACTCTGCCTCAGTCACCTTCTTCTTCCAATCAAATATCTCCCTCTCTCTTACTTCAACGTCACTCATTTTTTGTTGCACCTGTGGAATGGAAAAAAGTTACCCTCAGACAAGAAGACAGAAGTTGATGGCAGGTTTCCCAACATTGTGATGATTAATATCTTGAAACCCTCTTGTGATATTAAAATTAATCCAAATAATGACATGCAACAAGCTAACCCTACTGCAGGACCTGCCTTCTGCATGAGACTGCTGGTCTCGTTTATGTAGCGGTCACGTTCTTTCTCCAGCTGTTGGATGATCTTGCGCTGCTTCTGGGCCTCCTGGCGGTAGCCACTGATCTCGTGTTCCAAGGTCTTCTTGTCCTGCTCGAGGAGCTTCACAAGGTTCTGCTGTTTCTCAGTTGACAGTGATGCTTTGATCATGTTCTGTTGAAAGGAATCACACACAAATACACACTGTCACTGATTCTTGTGATCTGAACAGTATTCAACTGTAATTGTGCAGTAAGATAATGTCAACGGTGCGTACAGTGTGTTACTGTAAATAGCAAAGTATTGTGGGAAAATACTCAGCCACTACTGTAATTCTTCTTTACTGTAAATCTGTTTACAGTGGTATGCTTCCCCACAAGAAGCAGACCTTTATTTCACAGCAGACATTTTGACATGTGTGCACAGGTGTATTCAATAAGATTAATGACAGCTGCATTGAGGCCCTGGGATCATCCAAGCTGGCTCACTGGAATGACTTACAGGGAACCTTAATGGAACTGAGCCATCATTAATGTTATCAGTTTCACCGTGCTTTTCCTGCTATGACAAGTCAAAATGTCTGCTGTGAAAAAGGTCCACGGCAAGGGAGATTTGATTTCAAGGTTTTTAGCTGTTTTGGTGAAGAAGCAGCGGTAAAAAGAAAAAGAAATGAAGTAGTCAGGCATTATGTCAATCTAGTTCAACAAAAACTGTAGGACTATTATTTCTGTTAACATTTTATCTGATACTGAGACATTCTCAAATGTAGTCACTTCTTAACCCAGACATGAATTACCTTTTTATTATTAGCGAAAAAAAAAAGAAAATATATTGTAAAACTTCATTAAAAGCCTAGTGTCATGTCTTGTCAAGTTTTGTTTTCTCATTTCAGTTCTGCATTTCCTGTTTTATTTTGTCCACTCTCCTCTCGTTTCAGATTACTTCCTGTCAAGTTTCCCTCCTGCGTGATTACCTGCCCCGCCCTAATGTGCTGCACCTGTGTCTCATTGTATTCCCTCTCCTCATGTATTTAGTCTCTGTGCCCCCTCCTCTCAGTGCCAGTTCGTCTCAGTAGTTCTACTAGCGTTCCAGCCTTTTGTTTTCTAGTGTCAGGTTCCCAGTTGTTTTGACTTTTGCTGTTTTTGGACTCTGACTCTGCCTTGCCCTTTTTGGTATCTGTTTCACCTTTCCTGCCGTCTTCATTGAGGACTCTATTTTTGAAAAGCCCTTGTGTCCTTTAGTCGTGCGTTTGGGTCTACTCCTTGTGTGAAACCTTGTCACCTAGTCCCAAATAAATGCCCAGTCTCTTTTACTTGCCTGGTATGGCTACACATTTTGACAAATAAAGGCATGTCTCAATTAGATGCCTGGTGTGGTTGCCAAGCACTACATTTTCTTTTTTTTTTATGACCAACTTTTTATTGATTTTTGTTGTTTTACTCCATGGGAGGTGGGGAGACATACGAACAGAAATGTCGCCAATAATTTCCATACAGAGCATCTACATTACATGTTTGCCACAGAAAGGAATTCATACCAAACAAGTATGGTTGTACGGATGCTCAGTAATAATTAAAAAAAAAACAAAAAAAAAACCCAGGTCTCCCAACTCCCATCCACCCTCTACCCAGGGCTGCGACTGAACACCCCACCCCACCCTGCCCACCTCCTTCCTTGTCCCACAGAATGCACTCTGATGTTCTCACTCACTAAAGCTAAGCACTACATTTTCATAGAGGTTCTTTGGATGTATAAAACCGGATTGTTGACTACCCATTTGAGCTAACGTTAGTTAACTGTTTAAACTGTACATACAAATACAAATGTTTAAACTTTTGTCAATATGGAGATACTACACACTGTTCGCTCAGTTCATTTCATGTAACTGAAACCATGAACACCAGAGAGGACCATCATTCATTCAGATTTATTGGCATGATGAAAAACAAGCGGTGAGTCCATACCTCTGATGCTGTCATAAAGTCAGAATATGTGTCCATTCCTCAATCACTCGCTAAGTTATTTATATTTTTTTAGTCAGTAAGGGTCCACCGACCAAAACAATCCAAAGTGTTTTTCATAAAAATGAATCCAAGGTATGAATATTGTGGTGTAAAGTGGTGTTGTGTCGGTATGCCAGGTGCTGCAAAACAAGTTCCATAACATAACACATAATTGAGACATTATTCAAAGCCTAATTTTTATACAAGTAATATTTATACTGGTTTAAAAAAACAAGCCATAAACCATATTAACCATTTTCAGTGGTCTTTTGATCTTGTTAACATTAGTGTTAGTAGGTTGCAATGACTGTGTGTTTCTCTTTTAGTAGCTCAGCACTCTTGGGAGGAGTCAGCTTGGATGTTGGAGCCTTTTTCTGTCTTTGGATACTTGCTCTGGTCCAGACTGAAATATCTCGCCAACTGTAGAATGGATTGTGATGACGTGTGGTTCAGACATTCATGTTCCCCTCAGGATGAATCGATGTATTATTTTTGGTCATTCTCTGACTTTTTATGCTTACATGTTAAATATTAAATAATGATGTGTAATTATAATTTTTTAAGTAAAATCTGAGACTTTGCTGTGCTGTACTGTAGTTGGATTGTTTTTTATTTCTATTTTTTTACAGGAACAGATTGCTAGCAACTTCTCAGTAGAAATTGTGATTTCAGTTATGTATTGTAAATTTGTTGAAAGTTAATGAAGCGGAGTAATTGTAAACTGAAAAAAAAAAAAACCCCAAAACAAAACAGTAAAAGAACTGTAAATGAAAATACTGTATTTATACAGAGAATAAAAATAAAGTCAGCTGAATGCCAGTAAATTACTGTAAAACTTATAACAACATTTTTACAGTGTAGGAACATGAGTAACTAATGAGAAAACAGGATAAATGCCCAATGGGACACTGCCACAATAGATACTGCTGTTCTCCACTGTCCATCATGAACATTTTTTATGACATGAAATGTCAGTATACAGTATGTAGTATATCCTGAACCATAATGCAGACATGTAACCAGAGTGGGCCGCTTCCCTGCAGCACAGAGCAGGCGAATTTTATCATCTTTCACGTCCCATTTCAACACAATCACTGTCTTTACAATCAGGTGGGCCTGTTTCGTCCTTGTCAACCTCACTGTTACCTTCTAAATCTCACTGACTGATGTCAATTACAATAAAGAAAACTTTGGAACAGCAAAGATTTCTTTTAAATATTTGATTTATTTGACAGTTATTGGTCTCTGGAAATGCGTAAGATCATCATTTGTATCCTCTGTCATTGTATTTTTAAAATGAGTAAAATGTTTGTTTTCATACTTATCATAATAGTTGCTGAAAGATGGGGGCAGGGCCCGTTTGGATTGCAGGGCCCCACCACCTCATGGGGGCTGAGGGGTGTACATCACACAACTATCTCTGTTTGCAAGAACACATACACATACACAGACTATAACACATACCTTATTTAGGATGTCTCTCTCTCGGATAAGCTCTTCGATGGCTTTCCTGTCGGTTTCAACCTGCTTTTGGGAAGATTCAAGATCTGTGGAGGGAGAAAGATGGGTACAGTTTGAACTGATGGTCAAAGCCAATAGTGTTGGATGCTTTCATATTAACTTGTTCTCTTTCATGAATGTGCCACTGTTACACTGCCATTTTTGGTAATTTAGTGGACCTTACTCTAGTGAAGACTAAATAAAATGTTACAACAGATAGAAGAAGACTGTTTTCATATCTGAATGAAAGTGATTGCAGGGCAGAATATAGAATAGAACAAAGTACATACAAGATTTTAAAGTACAACAAGAAAATGTCAAGAAATATCAGAGACTATAAGAGGGTGTGAGGCGCTTCAAAAACAAGATAAGAAAAAGACAGATCTAAGATAAGAGATTGACAATGTAAAAATATGGAGGACACATCACTTTGTCAGTGCGTACACACACACATATCTGGACTGTGGTTAGAAATGCTTAGTCCTTGTTTTTCTCTTAATTACCACAGAGAGATGTTGAACCTCGCTGCCAGGTCCCTGACTGTATCCTTCAACCCTGTGACCTCTACTTATGTAACAGTGCATTTTAGCCCATCATGTCAATGTCAACTTGAATTTAAGTATTTCAAGCAGTGGCTCCCAACCATTTTTCCGGGACCCATTTTCTATCACTCAGCAAACTGACGACCCCTAATTAAGGGGCAACATTTGTTGATATTTTATATTATACTGAATGCACAACTGTAACAGAACAGAACAATTGGGCCCTGTTTCAGAAAGCAGATTTAGTGAAAACTCAGAGTTAGTTAACCCTGAGATAAGGGCATAGGCATAGTTTTAGGTATAGACGCTATGGACATGTCCATACCAAAGCCACGTAAACACAAATTGTCCCTACCAAAAATAAGGCTGGGTGAAAACTGCAGCTTATTCACTGGCCTGATTGACAGCTGTGTTCAACAGGGTCCATGTCATTGGTCCGGCATCCCATTAGTCCGACGGTACGCGGTGCTGAACGGCTCCCGGCAGGCGTACAGCAAGGATTTTGATTAGGCAGCAAGTAAGACTGAAGTTATTGAAATTAGGGAATAAAATATTGAATGACTATTGTTTTTCTGTACAGAGTTGTATCAATGCTAATAGTTTAGTTTGCATCCTAAATGCCTATGTAAACTGTAACGTTGCAAGCCGGTGATGCAGCTAGTCAGAGAGCTAGCACTAGCTACTGTAGCTAGCTATTAGCTAATAGGTCTCATAACGTTTGCTGAGGCAGAGCTAAGGTGCTGTCATGTTGTCATAACAGTTGCCTTTAGCTAGTAATAAATCAGTTTTGGTATGTAACGTTAGAAATAACTATTGCAAACTCCTAGGTAAGGTTTAAGCAATGATTAGGTTCACTCGCCCACTGAATTGCGTCTGGTAGACATCTGTTTGTTTATGCAATTCAATTGATGTCTGTGACTGCAGAATAACTAGTCCAGCGTAATTATATTCATATTACATAGGCTTCACAGGATAGGCTGTAGGCTACACAGAAAAGAGTGTTTCTGTCTGCAAGTAGTTTGATATTGTCAATCATTTCCCTTTTATGATAGGTGGTGAGTGGAGGGCAAAATGCCACCAAGTAGAAAGTGGTTTCTGGCACAACTTCACCGATTCACAAAGTGCATGGAGAGTGAGGAAACACTGGAAAATGTCAAAAGAGCTCCACTTGCAGTATGAAAAACAACGATAAGTTGTTTTTCATACCATAAGTGTTGCTGGCACGTATTGTTGTAAAGACGCTTACCTGGCTCGCGCATGTGTTTGTTTTGGGGATGAATCAAACAACAAGATGGGAAAACTTTGCTCCCGCTCCTATCGGGGATCCTAGCTCACCTCTGCCACGCCCCAGCTCCACCTTTCCGGCGTAAGCGCCACCGCCGCCGGGGTAAACGCAGCGGTCGGCTGGTAAAGCTCTTTTCTTTCGCCTCTTTATTTCTCAGCACTCGCTGGACCCTGTCGACGCCTGGCTGGTACCTGTCGTCGGCCGGGATGAGGTGTTCCAGCCCCGCGGCCCCTGCTCTCCTCGTCCCCGCTGGCGCAGGGTGAATCTGCACAACCTGTGGCCTCTGTGTGTGGCTCCCTGGACACCTAACGCCGTGGGCCCACCGGCTCCTGCCAGGATTGGGCTGGTAAATACTAGATCGCTAGCGAACAAAACGTTTATCCTGAAGGATTTCCTGACTTCCCGAGGATTGGGTTTTCTCTGTGTGACTGAGACGTGGCTGACTGTTGGTGAGTCCAGTGCTTTCACAGAACTTTTACCCGATGATTGCTCCCCGTGGACGTCGGGTCGAGGAGGAGGAATAGCGACTATTTATAAGAGTCACTATTAATGTAAGCAGCTGGGTAAGATGACGTGTGCCGTCTGAGTGCTGTAAATCGCTTCGTCCTGGAAGTGACCTGGGGCGGACCCAGAGACAGTTTCCTAAAGGTATGGATATACACTATAAAGAAATAGCTTATCTTCACACCGATGGTCTCATTTGCTATTGTAGGTCACGCACAGACATAAGCAAAAATGAGAGACTTTTGCATATCCAGTTAAAAGTTCCTTGTAGCGGTTTTAAAAAAGGTTCTTACACCTTGAATCAAGAAGGCCACCACTCCTCCATACAGCTCTGGGGACCCCTAGTGGGGGTTGGGAACAACTGATACAGAGAACTGGATGTTAGTGTTAACACATGTTCAGCAAATTGCAGTTTCAGCTCCATTTGCACTGTTTCCACTGAAATTCAAATTATAACACTGATACTATTGAAATACTAATTTGTGTTACACTGATAAATTGATATCCTTTTTTTGTTATTGTTGTCCCTTTCCACTTGCACTTCCACTGTACATGCATGCATACCTACATATGAATGCACTGGTTGGTTCCTTTGTTGCCTCAGACATGCCAGATTGTTTTTGTGTGTGGACAAATCTGTGTGTATATTGTGAAGGCACAAATATTCATATGCTCATATTGGACTCTTATTACTTAGGATGAATGTTTTTGTTTCGTCATCTCATATCAGACATCAGAGCTAATTTGAGGCTGAGACTGATGAGCTCACAGGGACCAAGACAGGACAGCACTGAGGGACATAGAGACGGTGATGGTTCATCTACTGTAAGTGTATGTGTGTGTCCATGATAAAACATAGCAAGCTCCAGTACCTTTCTCCAGACCGGCAATCTGAGCTTTCAGTGTCTCCCTCTGCACGTCCACATCAGCTTTCTGATCCTCTATCTGGTGGAACTTCTTCTGGATGGCTTCTCTCATCTTTGTTTGTTTGACGATCTCCTGTCGCATCTGATTCACCTCCTCTTCTCTCATCTAACAGGTGGGAGGGGAGGAGTTGTGTGAAGCATTACACACAAGCAGCAAGAGGAGAAAGGGTTTTGGAGAACAGATGCTACCGTTCACTAAGGGCTATAAGTCAAATTTGGTCTTTCACTCTTTCCACAGTCCTCACACAACTGTTTCAAAGAGTGATCCTGAATCCAAAAAAGGGGGACGCTGTGTAAATTGTAATTAAAAATCAGAATGCAAAAATTTGCAAATCATTTTTAACACACAATAGGGGAAAATAAATATTCAGCATGTCACAAATGTTTACATTAAGCATCTTTACAATGCAACTATTCACAGTGAACTCAATAAAACTACACAGATAAAGAAATCATAACATTTCAATCCATAAAAAAATGTGCAACAAAGTGGAATGACACGGGAACATGTCTTTCTTTATGCCTACTTTCAGAACCATTCTGTATGGAGAAACTGATATCTCATCTCTAATGGGATTTTGGCCAGTTCTTCCATACAGACCATCTTTAAATCTTAAAGATTTAGGGGGGCCCGCTTGAGAATGTTGAGAGGGAATTTTACGATGAAAAAATTTTGAGTGTTGATAAAAGAAAGGGTGATGTCACATGGTGGTAAACATACTGCTGTCCCATTTTGTTTTGGAATGTGTTGAAGGCAAACTTAGAATGAGTGATATCTTACAAAAACAAACAAACAAAAACCAAAAATAAAGTTTATCAGATTCGACATTAATATCTTCTCTTGGGATTGTATTCAATTGAGTATAGGTTAAAAGAATATGCATATCATTGCATTCTGTTTTTATTTACTTGTTACACAGTGTCACAACTTTTTTGGAATCAGGGTTGCATTTAAGACAAAAATAATAATGCTGTTTTTTGTTTGTTTGTTTATTTTTTGTGGGCTCTTTGTTTATGGTTTTGTTTTGTTTTTTTTGCTCTGTTTGCTTTCTGGGTGTAGAATACAATTGAAAACAGAGTAGACCTGTTTCTTTCATTTTATCTCATTTCAGCTGCTGACAACTATGGATGCATGTGTGTATCCTTAGCAGGTATAACGTACCCACAATTCTTTGCGCACGATTTGCTGGAAGTGAAGGTGGGGCCTCTTCAATGAAAGCTGCCCAGTGGAGATCGGCAGGATTTAGAGAAATATGTCATTATCCGAATTATTATCCCCAGCAGTTTTTAACACCACTGCTCTCCTTTCTGCTCCTGTCAGCCATCATTTTGGGCAGAATCATTGCGGCCTCCCCCATCCACCTCCAGTCACCTTATCCAGAGCACAGGACGAGCTCATCAAAAACCCATTCCTCTTCACATCCAGATCCTCAGCACCCTCTCGTCTCATCTCATCTCCACCACCAGCATCTAGACTCCTTAGGGGGGCATCACTAATCTACTAAATCTTTACCACCCTCCTGGAATAGATGACATCCCAATGGGGTCTAATTACCAAAGACTTTTCACAATTTTCATACTTAGGTGCACATGTAAATAAATATTCTTTTCTCTCAAAACGAGTCTCTCCTGATTGAAATATTAAAAGATCATTGAGGAGTAACTGCGTAAGTCTCACCTGCAGTGAGGCAGAGGTTTATCTCTGTGTACATGTGTAGAGCACCAGTGTGTACCTTAAGCTCATTTGTGTTCTGCTGATTTTCCAAAGAGAGATGTTCTTTGACTGATGAGAGCTGCTCACACTCCTGTAGCAGCTTATTGTTCTTCCCTTGCATCTGCTCCAGCTCCTTAGTGGATCGCTCATTCAAGATCTGTCGCAGTCAGGGAAGGAAGGTTATGTTTATTACACACTGCAGTACAGTAACAGTGTTATCAACCATACAGTTTCATGGATATTGGTTTGACAATGTTACGATTAACCACCTTGAACAATGAAAGATGCACTGACAGTTGCAAGCATGCTTTTTTTCAGTGCATATTGGTTTCATACAACCATTGTGCCCCTGGTTTTACTTAATAGATTTTGCTATGTTGGTTCATATAATGGCTGACTAACCTAGACTTTGACTTTAAAGGTCCAGTGTGTAGGATTTAGGGGGATATACTGGCAGAAATGGAATATGATATACTAAGTATGTTTTCCTTAGTATATAATGACCTGAAAATAAGAACCATTGTGTTTTTTGTTACCTTAAAATAAGCTGTTTATATCTACATAGGGAGCAGGTCCTCATCCTTGGAGTCCATCATGTTGTACCACCATGTTTCTACAGTAGCCCAGAAGGGACAAACCAAACTCCTGATAGACTCTAGATGTGGCCACCATAGCTAGCAGAGAGGAAGAGGAGGAAGAGACCTCTGTGGATAATTTAGTTCCCTGTAAACACCTCCTGAACAAAGAACACTGAGGAAAATCAAAGCAAACCAGTTTCAGCTGGTTGCAGTCTGCAATCCTCACTGCTAGATGCCACTCACCCCCCTAAATCTTAGACACTGATCTTTTAATTAACATATATATATATATATATAGGGCACGAGATGTTGTTTAATAATTTGATGAGTATGAAAGTGATGGGAATCATTTGCTATGGCTTACACAGTCACCAGATATCAACCCAACTATAGGCTATATATTATTTCAACTGAGATGATAAATATTTTAGCAGTTGGTTTTTCACAGGACACCCTATAGAGTACACATCCCACTCAATTGCTCACCTTTAGCTCTTTCACCTGCTGCTCCAGCCTCTGCTGCTCCTCTTTGGCTCTTTGGCCCTGCAGATTCAGAGCCTTTATTTCCCCCATCTTGGCTTCCATGTCAGCATGCAGCTGCTTCACCTCCTTATCCAGCTTCTCCTTCAACCTCATCTCCCGTGAAATCTCATTCTGTTGTACCTGGAGCTCCTGCTGGAGCTGGATTTAGATGCACATAACAGCAACAAGTTGGTACCAAAGCAAGATTTGGCAAAGCAATTTGTATTTCTCCTACATAAATCTGCAGACTCACTGATGTGGAAAACATATTGCAAAGCAAAAGTAATTTAAGTATAAGTTACAAATCTACTTTTCAACTTCTGCTTTGCTGTTGCAAATATGTCGCAATTAGGGCAATTTTCCAGTGACTGAAAGCCTTAAAAGATTTTTTTTTTTTTTGTCCAGAGTTACAGAAACTCCATGTGTCTCCACAAAAGATTTGAAAAGGTAACATAATCACAAGTACATGACAAGTCAGCCTCCTGTCTATGAATATATGCCACTTATTTACCTGAGAAATATTCTCTGAGGCTCTGTCTCGTTGGGCCTCTATATCCTGCTGGGTTGCGGTGGCCTTGCTGAGTTTTTCTCTCAGACCCTCCACAGTTGCCAGCAGGAGATCCCTCTCCTTAGTCAATTCTTCATTTGTTTTTAGTAGATCACTGAAAAAGAGATCAATTAGTTCCATCCACTTCACCTACAGTATTCACTCATCTAAGTATTCAGAGCACAGGGAGGGCACATGGCTCACTTCTGCACTTGGTCCATAGAGAAGCCAGTTTGCTGTTCAGCCATTTTCATTAGGTTGGCAACTTCTTCTTTTAAATTCCTGATGCTCTCTTGGTCCCTCTTCTCTTTCTGATGAGCAGCATCAACCATTTTCCAAGCTTTGTCCAGCTCCTTCAGGGATGATTTAGCAAAATAGGGGGAAAATGATGAAACCACACCCAAATTACATAATTAAATATTACTTTCTTAATCAAACACCATATACCCCATCAATTTGCATTTTTGGCCCTTTACCTTACACAATCCCAAATGTAATACTATAGCCTAACAGTATACTGTAGCCTCTCATGTTCTGGCAATATACCCTCTTTAGTGAAGTGATAGTTGTCTCATCTTCCTGGGACAGTTTCAGGGCAGCTGCGACTTTAGTGGAGGTGGACACAACCTCTGCATTCAGCTCCCTGCATTTGGACATAAGTCTCTTCTCATTCTCTCTGGACTTCTTCAGTGCACGGATCAGCTTCTCGTACTCCACCCGGACTTTGTCCATACTCTTGTCCCCAACCAGCTCACTGAGGACCATGTGGAACTCCTCCAATGACTCAAACATGTCCTCACTTACTGGTCCTGTCTCCTGGAAAGATAGCAGAGCAAAAATGTGTGAAGGCTGGGAGTGAGAGTGATCCTAACAGGCTGGACCTGGCTGCTTGTTCTGTTCTGATGTAACAGGAGATTCCACAGATACTGTAAGTAACAGACACGTATGTGACAGTCACAGCCCCTTAACAGCTATCTTAACTCGTTAGCTTTTGACCTTGTGCGTGATGTAACTTATGGGGGTTCAAGTTATTACAGATAAATAGCAGCACGCTACTAGTGTAAATTTCCACGGGGTCTAATGGCCGTCAGATTGACCAAACTTTACGCGTATTTTGCGTAAAATGCTGCACTTTATTCGGCGTGAAAAGACTTTGTTACCTGGATATCTTAGCTGGTCTTGCTTTATTTTCATACTCATATGTTTTTTTTTTTTTTAACATGTTCGAAAACACCCTATCACTAAATCTAATTTTTGCTTGGTAAACATCAACGTTAAGTTGCCTTGTAAACCGTCCGCGAGGAAACCTTTGGAACTTACCTCCATTTTATGAACCGAAAGGTCTATTATTCGTGAGTCTTCTGTAGCTGGTGTTAATAGAATTGTTGACGTATGTTGCTAAGCAACCGCTGATCTCGCGAGAGCCGGAGTCGCTGGTCGGCAGGAGGCTTGTTCGAGATGAACTGCGCCTCGCCTGGAAAGTAGACGAGAGCAGGCGGCCACAGCAGGGGGCGGTGACAAAAAGCCGCGGTGAAGTCAGACAGTTTCCCG
The DNA here is from genome assembly GCF_011397635.1 of Epinephelus fuscoguttatus. NCBI lineage: Eukaryota > Metazoa > Chordata > Actinopteri > Perciformes > Serranidae > Epinephelus > Epinephelus fuscoguttatus. The sequence goes on along the minus strand of NC_064763.1, from coordinate 5,229,856 downwards.
ACAGTTTCCAGCAGCCTTCAGTCCGTACAGGAAGTCACAGACACACTAACATCCTGTCTGGAATGATGTCAATTCATTAAAAAAGTGATCAGACCCATATATCAGTTTGTTCTCAGTCTCCAGCTGTTTTTGTTTTGATAGATAATTTATGAAAATGCTTTACAGGTGATCTGTAGTTTATGTTCATGGTATATCCTCCATTTGACATGAACTCTCCTGTAAATCAGCATCATATCAGTTTGACCTGTCCCCTCAACTACACAGGCTACATAAACTGTGTTTGACTATAAGGTTCATATTTTCAGGGGGAAAAAAAATACAAGACAACAGCTTTTATTAAGACTCAGTCAGATACAGTCAGGGCTTCACATCTGTACAGATGTTATTTTGAGAATCCTCACATCCCATTGACTACAAGTCTCTGTGTTGCTTAATACTTCAATAATTAAACCGTCCAATATTAATATGGTACAGTAGACTCTGTATAGTTTATGATGAATGTATTCAGTCTCTGATGACTAAACTTCACCATCAGTCACACAACATGTTTTGTGTTCACAGAATAAACCTTCAGATCAGACAAATACAATCTTAATCTCTAAAATTCAACAAAAATGAATAGTTTATCTAAAACGCCATATTGACATCTGAACCAATCAGCTGTTAGATCAGGTGAGAGCCAGGCGGTGCAGTCGGTGGAGAGCAACTGCAGCACCTGGCTCTAAAAACTGCGGCCGCCTCGCTTTTGCGGTTTTATCGCTGTCCACTTTTGTAATATGTCAGAGCAAGTCGGGATGAAGTCGGACACAAAACTAACCAGCATGCATTGTGCACCGATCGCCGGTGATCGACTCTGCGCATGCCTGGTTCATCTCCAACGAACCTAATGTTGCTGTCAACAATCTACATTTTTCCTGTTAATCTTAACATTTATTTTGAATAAACATATTTTTACTTGTAAGTAGAAAGAATGTATTCTCTCCTCCACTGTCTTCATATTTTCCCAACTGCACTAACTCGCTAAAATACATGTCTAAACTGAATAGTAAAGTTTATAAACTGCATGCATCATGCATCTAGGCCTATATGTAGTAGGTCCTTGCTCTTTCAGTGTGTCTTAGCTTTTGTTTTTTGTGCTCCTCTTTTATTTACCCCATTGTTTCTTTTTTGTTCGTTTGTTTGTTTGTTTTACTTTGATGCATTTTCGTGCTTGAAAAAAAAAACAACCTGTCTTGATTTTCAATGCAATGGTACCTCTCGGGGTTTTTTTTCTTTCTCGTGTGAGCTCAGCTCACACCCCAGCTGCATCAGCTGATCTGTTCTTTTCTATTAAAATGTCTATTGAAAATGGTCGTCAAGACCATGAACACTAGCTATATCATGATATCATGATGGAAAAGTCCCAAAAGGCTACAATGTAGTTATTATATTATATTGGTAAATTACTCAATATGGGTTTGAACTAAGCTGACCAAATGATCTCTTAACTCTTTAGGCGCTGGAGTTTATTTAGGAAAATATTCAATTTTCGCTGCCATCTTGGCTTGTAGTAAAGCTCAGCTGTAATGAATAACAATAACAATAGCTGCGGTCCATTGAAGTGTCCCATTAAGTCATGTCTGTGAGTCAGAACATCAAGCCAGGTCCAAAGCCCTAGTATAGACCATTCAGTATATCAACCTTTTTTTCACAGCAGATATTTTTTGGTATTTATGGTGGAAAAAGTAAAGATGTTAAAATGTCATTTTATTTGGTATTTTGTAAATAAAACTATTGGTAAGCTTACAATGTAAATAATAGTAAAGTAACTGGAGAATTGTCGATGGGCTCTTCACTGTGTAATGGTGCTGGTAAAGTCAATAGGCATATATGCCAGGTGGGGAAGCGCTTGGGAAAGTGAGACAGTGGGGCTGAGGTTGTGTTTGGTGAGACTTTTAGAACTTGGAGTGATGTGTTTGTGATAACAAGTCAAAATCAGAGCTCTGAGAGAAAATCTCATTTCTCCATCATGCTTTGCACCTCAGTGCTGCTGAGTTCATGTTTGTAAGGGTTCTCCAACTTCAAAACCTTACATACCTAAATCATGGTATGACATAGTGTTAGTGCTTTGGTGCAGCCCTCTACCTCATTGTCTTATCTCAACCCATCTAAAGCAAATGATAAACTGACAAATTCTTTCTAAAAATGTATTCCACATGACATCTCCACTTCAGAGCATCTCAGTATACTCAACCCTGTCTTGACTGGCTTGCTGAAAACTCTTTTAGTGATGAAGTAGCTCACGTGATATATGGTGCAATGTACTACTTAAAGTTATCCACCCTCTCCATCCACTTGGAAAGCTGACTACAGCTGTCAGCCTCAGTATGCAGCATTTTATACTGTTGTACTGTACTGTTGCTGTAGCTTACCATACCTGTGACATGCAAGCTGTTTCATCTACACCTGATATAACATTGCTCTATCTACACCACTGATTGTACTTCTAGCCAAACTGATTTGAAGTGAGGTGATGTGCTACTGATTCCTAAACTACAGACAGATTACATTCAGCCACAGAATGATAAAGCTGGCAAGGTTTCAGTCACATGCTCACAGTAGATAATTGTGGACATATGGGACTAAAGGGAAATGTCTCAAATGAATTCCCTTCTTGTCTTCTGTAAAATTCCACCCCTTCTTGATGAAGAACTTTTTCTGTCTTTTCTGCATGTAATGCCATCAGTAATCTGTTTTAAAGAGAGGTTAGTCTCAACACATTCTCACTCCGACCTCATCACATATCGACATTTGGTCATGGACTTCCCATGTCAAGATATGACGTGCAGTGTATCTTGGGTGCCTTGGTTGTCACCACCGGGCACCAGTAAACAATAATAGCAACCGGCCGTGTATCATGCCGACGTGAAAGGTCAGCTTTTTTCATAGGTGTATGACGCTGGAGGTCACTGACCAATTGCCGGTTTTCAACAACTTTGGAGCGAGACCAGGTTGTTATTCCAAAAGGCCACAGCTGCTCAATATACAAGTAGGACCACCTTAGTGAAAGATGGCAAGCCTAGTATATTTTGGAATTTCCTATATGCTGTTTTTATAATAACTGTGTGACCAAAAATTATAGTAGCCTATACACTGGATACTGTAGACTGCATAAAATAATGGATATGACCACCGTGACATCACCCATCGAATTTATGGATTCCCTTTTTAAATATTATAAGTAAGCTGAGGACACTTTTCCAGATAGCCTTTCACTCAAAGTGGCCCACCTTTTGTTATGCATAATTTTCTGCCTTAACAAAATGTAAATGGGTGAGTTATATAAAAAGTCATCCCCTGCACATTTGTCATCAATGTTGAAATTAGCTATACAGACCAAAACTGTTTTGTGTACCAGGCTAGGTCTATAGGGACTAGGGTTGCAGCAATATGCTGGTTTCAAGGTATGATATGATATTTAAAGAGTAACTAAAGCCTAAAACCATTTTTTTCAGCTGATAATCATTGTTTCTGGTTGTATAGTAGTGTTACTCAAAATCTTGATAGTTTAGTGCAAACTGTTGAAAATCTACATTTTATTTTAAAAATGTGCTATGGAGCGCCCTCTACAGCTTGAAACCTGGTTACTACATTTGAATTTACATTACATTACATTGGAGGCGAATGATTCTTTTTCGGGGCGAATGACATCACTAACCGTCCACGCTAAACCTGCCCTCCTCCTTTTATTCCTCCCCTTACTATAAAACCATTCTGTCCGCAGTTATCAAACTGATAGCGAGTAGGTTGGATCAGAGCAGAGAGAGTAGTAGAGCAGAGAGAATAGCTAGTAATTTGTCGAATTCTTTGTAGTATTTAGGTTAGTTGGTCAAGGAGAGGTGCCGAGGCTCGGGAGTATATGTGCAGGGCGGCGAGGGAAGGATGTGGAGGGCTGCTGCGTGGTGAAAGAGAGCCGAGCCTTGGGGGTATATGTGCGGGGCCACGGGGGAGGGAGGGGTGGATGGATGCGGTGGGCTGCTGCGCGGTGAGCCCAGGCTCCCAGAGAGGGAGAAATAGAACCAAGTAGGATAAAATAAGTCAAAGTGTGGAGAAGGGGACCGGCTGAGCTCCGGCCGCCTTCCCTTCTGCCCGAGTGACACAGTTAGGGAGGGTTTTCCAAGCTACCATCGGCACAATGAAAATAAGTCTTAAGTGTGGAGGAGAGGGACCGGATAAAGAGGCTGACCTCCGGGGAAGCCCTCTCCCCGCAGCGAGGGACCATTCTCCAAGGTACCAGTGCTGGGCTGGGTGAAAATAAGCCGAAGTGTGGAGGAGAGGGACCTGGTAAAGAGGCCTGACCTCCAGGGAAGCCCTCTCTCCTCTCCCCGCAGTGAGGGACAATCTTCACTCCGCTCCCTTCCTCAGTCGCTCGCCTGTCTAGAAGTTCTTTTCTAGAGTCAGTTTGAATTTCAATATATGATTTCAAAGTTAGATGGGAGAAATTCCTACACACTGTGGCTTTAAGGGTTATTCTGACTGATAATAACATAAATTCTGTAATACCATGATACAGTGAAGCAACCTCATTTTCTGAGATGCTTATAGTGGTTAGAACACTCATCTTCCAAGCAGAAGGTACAGGGTTCGAATCCTGCTGGGGTCGACGTCAGCAAAGGCATGTGGTCGCAAGAGGTTCCCACTGCTGACTCAAACGGGATCAGATTTTTTTAAGGAGGCTTCAAGATAAGAGAGTAACTCCGGAATCTGAGCCAAGTCCTCAACTAGGGCCAGTTGTGGATGGGAGGTTCCAGATGTAAAAGCGGATTCATTCTTATTGTACCGTGAAAATCTCATACCATTGCAACCCTAACGAGGACTGACTGGCTCCTGGAGCCAGCCTCATGTGGCCGTTCAGAGACCTGCAGTTTTTGTCACTTCCCTGTTGGCTTTATTTTTCAGCCTCGGAGGTTGCTTGCTGTATCCATATAAACTTCTCAATAAAACAATTTTGTGATGAAGCATATGCCTTTCTTCTTTACAGTTACCAGCTAAACTTTGACTTTTGATGCCACCATTACAATACCTCCACAAATAAGATAAAAACAAGGGTTCACAGCTGTGCTAGCAGCTCTGAGATGTTGGGCAGCTGTGCTGTGAGCTAAATGCTATTGTCAGCATGCTAACATGCTCACAATGAGATATTTGGTCATAAACTAAGGAGTTGGACAAACTTAGATTTTGGCCTGATGATAGCGCTAAAACTCAGTCAATTCATGTAACCATATCAGTACTAGTAGCTAACTTTTATTTTCACCTAATTTTTCACTTGTCTATGTGTTGATAGACATCGCCTTAAAGGGGCATTTAAGTTGATTATAAGCTTTCTCACATTTATCTTTATGTAAATCACATTCATCACACAACAGCTTTGCAGATCTTGATGTTGTGTTTCTGATATTTGTATTTTATTTATTGTAGTTTTTCCTACCCCCCTCCGCATCCATTGATTTTCATTCATTTCTGTATAATGACCAATCACTTGATACTTCAGACTTTGTCATAACTGCATTATTCCTACAAGGAAGTCTGATTTTTTTTAATGTACATAAATAAAACAAATGGAGATCAATGGCTGCCTTTAACAGTGGAGAATGTACTTGCAAAAATACTGATATGGCCTTTGACACTAGCCTGGTAAGACTGTCCTGATGACATGAGCTCAAGATTCTGTTTCACTCTCTGTATCAGTCCGGACTTGGTGCTGCCCCAAACACTTTCCACAAATTTTAAATACATTTGGGGCCAATCAGGGATCTTCACCGTAGTTGACGACGTAAATAGCCGATCACGGTCTGCGTTGTAGTTGATGATGTAAAATGCAGGCTGCAGCTTGCAGAACAGTAACAAGCACTAACTCTAAATTAGTAGAGTAAACACAGCAATAAGTGAAATTATTGTAGAAATAGAGTCAATAACAACAACTACACTAGTTGCAAATGTGAGTAAGATGCTCGCACTGTAGAGCTCTGTGGAAAACAAATCACTGTAGCATATATAAACAAATCTAACCTACAAGTAAAAAGAAATAAATAATAACTTTCACTGCTTAAAGATACTCAATAGCTCAGCTAATACATGAAATGTCACTGGATACAAACCACTGCAGCAGCATATTGAGTGCCAGGTTGCCAGCGCGTGCCATTATTGGACGGCGCATGGACACTCACCCTCTTGCGATTGGACTTTGAACTTATCCCACAGTAGTGGTACCGTCAGGCACCGTACTACTACGGTACTCCAACAATGCTAGCGCGGGTGGCAACCAATCATGCAGGACATGGTCTCAATTTGCATGATGCATGAAAAGAGACAGAAATGCTGTGCAGTCCCGTCTGGTCACCCTACTTAGTCACTTGCAAGCAGCAGCTAGTAGGGGGCCTCATTAGGGCGGATTCCAATGTGTTGTCGTTGTTGCAGTGTCTATAGGGGTTCCATCATATTGTCATTGATATGGACCAATGTCAACCTTCTCTGGGGGCCCCCCTTCCAGCTCGGAGCCCTAGGCAATTGCCTAGTTTGCTTGTCCGGTTGCGACGTCCCTGATCAGGATGGTCTTACCAGACTAGTTTAACGCAGTGTAGAGAAAATAACTCGTCACCTTCAAATTTAAATTGCATCAAATAATGACAACCACATTGCTCAAAAAACATGAAAAGTCATCTTAGAAAATTTAAACATTTTAATAAATAAAAACTGATGTAATATACACCATTATGAATATACAACTACAACAAGCATACCAAGACATTTGAAATACAAAAAACTGACAGTTTGCTTTAAAAGCTTCAATTTTAGGAAGAGTGGGAGTGAGCAGGAATTACAATAGCCATACATTCTTGTTAGTGTTTGTGCCAACAAATATAAAAAAGCATCATGAGCACTGACTTGTCAGAGATGGTGAACATAAAAAACTGAATATCTGTACTTAAGATTTCTGTGAAGAGACATTTTGAGGTACTGAGTTGTCTACGCCTGTAACTAACTGTGAACACACTCACATTGTTGTTGTTGTTGTTGTTCTTGTTTTCCAGGTCATGATAACAAAACTTACAATAAAAATGAAGTCTGTAACTTAAACCAGTTTTACACATCTCAGGAAGACTGAACAATAAGGAGGAGAAAATTTCGGTTTGTTCTTCTTCCACTTGTATTGCATTTTGTGATGAGAAAAAAAAACAACAACAAAAAAAACAAAAAACAAAAGAGCTAATCAGTGTAACTTGTACATAACCATGACGTTTTCATGTTTAGAGGCTCCAAAAAGTTGAGTTATGCAGCAAACCTTTTTTTTTTTTTTTTTTTTACTAGTTTTAATAAGCATTTTTATAAGACAATATTTCAGTACTACGGAAGTGTAAATCTGTCAGGCCAGGAAAGAAAAAAATCTTTATCAGGTTATAACATTGTTATTTTGTTATAACAATAAAGTTTTCATGTTATTGTCTCATACTGATCTTTTTTTTTTTTTTTTTCTGTCTCTGGCGTGGCATCAATATGCTTCCATACAGTGCTTCCTCTGGTCTTAAAACATAGTAACACTACAGGCCCCTGCAGTGGTGGGTTTTAGCATAGCTCGGTCCTATTGATCTGAGAGTGAGTGGAAGTCTTAATGTCACTCCCACCTGTCACCAGGTTGATGTTGCTTTTACTATTTAATCAAAGGGCACCTGCAGGGGGGTTAGCATGTTTACTTGACTTGATAGAAAGACTCGAGAGGGATCTAAATGTCTAAGATGAATACCGTATCAAAAGTCATGGTGAGCATATCTGTTCACTCAGCACCAAACACAATGTGTGGATACTATTTGCAACCACCAATACATTAGACTTTGAAGCACTGTGAAGTTCAGACCAAAATTAACTAAAAAAAACAAACTGTAAACTCAATCCCAACAAAATCATCATGACGTGTATTCAAATGAATGTCTTTTTTTAATTTCCTTGCTTTAAAATTTGCCACTCAAAATGTTAGTACTATCTGATCTGTGTATTCCCTGAAACAACAGCAGTCAAAGTAAACCATCTATACACACAGCTGACCCAGGTCAAATGATGACGTACTGGCCAAACAGCAACCTACGGTACAGTACAGTACAGGATTGTGTAGCTACATTTTGTCTGAAGCAAGGAAATATCTAACTTAAAAAAAGCACCACAGATGTTTTTAAATAGCACCAGTTGTCAGAATGTATATGACATGTTTTGTATTTTTTTGGCAATGTACAGCACTGAATGTCATCAATTTCTGGAGTAACTTTTAGCAGCTGCTGCGATGCTCAACCTCCACCTTTGAGCGAAAGGCAACAGAATGTTCGCATTAATTTGCACATGCTTCTGTTTAAAACCAAAAACAAACCAAAAACAAACATTTGGATCCCCTTATGTCAGTTCAAAGCAGCATCATGAAGCACTGTGTCTGTTACATACATACTGTAAATATACACTGTGAAACAGTTCTATCTGCACAGTTTGTGAATTTGATGATTATACATTTATATTTATGTGCTCTGCTGTGATACAGATTGCAAGGGAGCACCATATTAGGGAAAAAAGATTCTCGCCATTCTTTCATGCCAAAACATGTTTTTTAAAAAATGAATGTATGACTGCAGAAGCCAGTCTGGTGATTGACAAAAACAAATAATAATAATGTAGCAAGGAGCTAAATCCCTGTCCCCCAAAAGGACAAATGTGGTAAAATGATGGCGCACAAATAATTCAACAATTACATTTGCTATTCACACCAAATGGACGTTGCTATAATATCTAGTTTGCTGTGTCCTTCTCTGAGAGTCTGTACGGAAGCTTACTGATGCCTTGAAAAAAAAGTATCAGGTAATAACATGAAAAGTTTATTGTTATAACAAGATTTTTTTTACATTTTGACAAGATTTGTTTTTGTTAGAACAAGATATTTTTCTTGTTTTTACAAGATATTTTTATGTCACAACAAGAAACTTTTCTCTTAACAGAAAACATTTCTTGTTAAAATAATATATTTATCTTGTTATAACGAGATGATTTTATGTACTTCTGTCATTTCTTGTTATCATTTTGTTCTATGAAAAGTTTCTTGTCATAACATGAAAAAATCTTATATAAACATGAAAAAAAATGTCTTGCTATAACAAGAAATGTTTCATGTGATAACAAGATAAATAAGTGGTTACCTTTATTTTTAACAAGAAAAGTATGTAAGTAAGTTTTTTGTTGTTGTTTGTTTGCTTTCCTGGCGTGGCATCAACATGCTTCCGTACATCTCTGTGTAATAGACAGTGAGATATACAGTACAGTGACAGCCATTTTGGTGCACCATTCTCTTTTGTTTTGTACACAACATAAAATCTCAGACATATTTCTCTACTCTCTGCATTGCTAAAGTAAAGAGCAACAAATGGATATAAAAATAATAGAATATAGACTTATACATTCTTGAAAACAAGTACTGTCCCCAAATATAGATACTCAAATAACCATTTTGGTTCCATGACAATATATTTATATCTATTTTTATATATATTTTCTTTTCTATATATATTTCCTGGCTCTATAATATTAAATTCTTAAACTAATTTCTAGCATTTAGAAGATTTCCATCACTCACATATAGACATTGGTCTGTTACATCATGTTATAATGTGTCACTGAAGCAGACCCTACACTACTCAGTTCCCACTCAGTCTTCAGTATAGTTGATGTGCATCATATTTTCTTCTACAAAAAATATATATGACAAGGTAAGCTTATTTGAGATATTATTTACACGGTGTAGCAAAACTTTTTTTTTTTTAATCTTAAATGTGTAATGCCTTTTTGTACACTCAAGTTTGGACAAAAGTTGATACATTATATCTCAATACTCCTTCATGTTGCTGTATCGACACACTGATGGTAAGTATCTGCAAGGTTCTGCATTTCACAAAGACTGGATTTCAATATGTCAAATTTAGATTAAGGTCTCTGCCTCAGTGCATCCTTCCTGTCAGTGAGAGATGATAGAAGAGTCTCTGAAAGTCTGATCATATCATTTATTTCATTGTAAGATTTTACTGGCCTGTGAGCTTTTATGTCATTTGAATCATCAGAGTAATATTTTGTGGTGTATAACATTGCACTATATCACTGTGGCAAATTGCACTGTGATTATATTGCGAGTAGTGTGCCAGTTCTGACCATGAGACAAAATGGCAATGTCTATTTATTTACAGAAATCTCTCCGATCTCAGTGATATGAATAAACCCTTTATCACAACACATGTAAAATTCCAACCTGTTCTCATCCCAACTCGTCAAACAAAGCTGCTTTGTCAGTGGACCCAAAATGTCAGAATATGGCATGCTAGGGAGCCTTCCACCATCCTTTTTTTTTCCCCTTTTGTCATTCACTGGCGGCAGCTCAATTGACAATTGTAACATGCATTTTTTTCTTTTCAGAATACATCACTGTTCTCAGGAAATGTACAGTTTCTGTGCAATACATGCATACAGTCTTTTCAAAATAAACTTTCTACATAGGTAAAACAACAAAAGCACATGGTTAGGTTTAGGAAAAAACATCATGGTTGGGTTTAAAATAAGTATGGTTATACTAACATAATGTCACGCAACATGACAAGTCATGTGACATATGTTACTAGCATTGCATGCTACACATACTAGCACACTACAGTGTTATTAAAATAACTCCATTGACTTTTGGTTTCACTCAGGAAACAAACAGTGAGCTCCTAGGTGCTTGTGTCACCAATCCCAATAGGGACTTTCTTGCTCTTTATAATGTAGTAGTTTCTGGCGGTCACATAAACAGCCAGCACCTGGTGTGCATCATACCACCACAAAAGCTGTCTGTACATCTGTATCCGACACCAAAATCATTGACAAAGTGGCAATGTTTGAGGAGTTGGGAGTGAAAACAGACTGCAACTGCTCATTTGGGCTCAAATTTGCCTAAAAATGTGCTCATTTTTTTTTTTTTTTTTTTTTTTTCTTAAAGAAATTAGGAAAATAATATGGCAGTTTTTAGTATTGGATGCAGTGAGGTCAGAGGGCAGAGAAGTGCATTTCAAGAGCAACTAAGTATGGATATAATGTGGTGGCAACAAAAACTTTTCACTGTGCGGCATGTGTTAGCACCAGAGATTCTTCACTCTTAGTGTATGGAATAAAAGCCTGCTCAACACGTCAAAAATGTGAATATACCCAACAATATGATGATAAGTCTCTCTTAATGTCTTACAATATGTAAAGTCAGAGCAGAATGTCTAGTTCTCCTCAGCTCAGGAGTCAAGAGTGATACAGTACTGAGATTTTCTTAATAATTTCTCTTTTTATGTGTGATTAAAAAATGTGTGATGTTTTTTTCTCTTTAGACACCACAAACATTACTAATTGTAAGCATTTCAGAGTCTTGTACAGTACCATCAACTGTAAATCATCCTGTCATCTCAAAATGTTATATATGTGAATCAGAGTGATAATTCTGAGTGAGTGTTTTTCACAAAGAAATTTACATCTGGGTACTGTACTTAACACAAGTCAGACTGCAATTTGACAGCTAGAGCATCAAAACAGACTTGTTTCTTTTCACTCCAGACTACAATTTGTTCATACATACACATACACATTCACCTAATGTGTACTATAAAAAATGATCAGTTGTTAGACATCACAAAAGTAGTAAAGAGCAATTCTATCTGCCCTTATTACCAAATCATCTAGAAACTATTCTGGGTGTTGTAATAGCTTCAGATCCCCTTAATTTATCTAATCGCATGGCATGTGCTTTTATTGCATGTCAACGCTAGTGTGGCAAAACTGCCTTAAGGGTCAAACCTGAATGTTTGAAACATTGGGATTGTGTCTGCCGGTACAGTAGGTGGTTTCACTGTATTCGTTTTTGCCAGGGCACCAATATTCAGGACTAAACAGATCACTCTTGTTTAGCTTTTCTCACATGAAACAACTACAGGATGTCTGCTCTGGTAGCCATTCCCCGTTTTTGTCAGTAGCATTCAAATGTTTATACCATGCAAACAATATCTTTCTCTATACACTATGTACATGGACACATTTCTTAGTGGCACATTGAGAGGTATACAGTACTTCTTTGTTGAGGCAGATCTGACCTCACCCTCAGCCATTTTAAGATGTCTCACCCATCAAGCTCACACTGTCCTCGCTTCACGTAAGTCTCATTAAAGCCCTTGGTGATGAAATTAACTGCACAGTCACACAAAGCTACAATTTCCCACCCCCGCCGGTTTGAAAAGCCGTCCTGGGACTTTGAATTTAAGTTGGTGTAATCAAGTTTTGATGTTATTCATTCTCTCTACATTCAACTAAAACATATAAAAATATAATCATACAACTGAACCATCACTGTGTACACAACAATGTACATTTCAGTGTTTCAGTTCAGTTAGTTTATCATTTTGGACGTGGTTTCCTGCTTATTTCCACTGACTTGGACGTCCACTGTGCTCAGAGGGACACTCTCAAACTCACTCTAACAACAATTTCCATATTGAAATTAAAAAAGGGTATATATTTTGGACTAATTTCTGTAACTGCATGCATATCATTGACCAATTTTAATAAAATATGCAATTTCTTATGTTTACATTTTACAATATATAGACTTATTATATCTACAAATTTCAATAAAGAATCTTATGTATATTTTAGGTCTTCTTCCACATGTGTCAGTGTTTTGGTTTCTTTTAAATGTGGGGTAATTACAACGTGGAACAATGTGTTCTGTGTTAAGTTGGCAGACTGCATCAGTTATGATTTCGCAGATACAATATATGCGATTAATTATAAAATTAATTTCTCAACGGAAACAATATGATAGGTGTGTATATTGGGATGATATGTTTGTACAGTACAGTATGTACATTACATCATTTTTGTTAATACAGTTAGTTTTGTTTTAAACTCTTGATTCAAATTCTTTAAAGTAAGTTGCAGGACTTTTCAATTCCTACTTTACCGATCTAATGTTTCTATCCCAAAACCCTCTATCATGGTAGAATATGGTGATTGCTTTGTCATACCCTTTTTCCATTATCACTTTTGGCTGTGCTGAGTCAAACCATGCCGTCCTGATTTGTCTTTCCATTACTAGTTAAGACTTGCAGAGCCACGCTGAGCTGCACCAGAGATGGACCTTCTACAGAGTAAGACAAAAAGCGTGCCTGCCCAACTCCAGGCGGGTAGTGGTGACATTTTGCTGACCGCAGCCAACCCTCAATGACCCCCCTTCTCCCCCTGAAACAAGCATGTGTGTTGCGAGACTGAACTCATGTCTGTTTGTCTGTCTGTCTGTCTGTGCAGGAGACCAGAAAGAAATATGTTTTTCCCTGTGTCTTTTTGTAGCTTCTAACTGAATCTCTGTGGTTTGAAGTTTAGTTTCTCTCCCGCGTCCTGTTTTACTTTAGATATCTGCTTTATTTTACTGTTTCCTGGGTTCCAGGTTCCAATCCATTGGCCAGCTGGGGCCCTTCTGTTTGGGGTATGTTTGCTGTCTGCGTGTGACTGTGGGTTTTCTCTGGGTTTTCCGGCTTCCTCTCTCCTGCAGGTCAGGGTAATTGGTTACTCTAAAATTGGTTACTCTGGCCATAGGTGTGAATGTGCGTGCGAATGGTCGTCTGTTTCTATGTGTCAGCCCTGTGTCCCCAGTCTGGTGACCTGTCCTGGGTATAACCAGCCTCTTAACCCATGACAGCTGGGATAGGCTCCAGTATACCTGTGACGCTGTACCAGGATAAGCCGTTACAGGAAATGAATGAAAAATTATGAATAAATGTAAATGAATAAATGAATGTAAATGAATAAAACCCAGTATTTCCTTATTTTGCTGCTTCACAATAAAAGCTGTTATGTAACAAAATAACTGGGGACTTTTGCTGTTAAAAATCTATAGGAAATGAAATATGTTTATCACTGAATTAGCAGAACTTTGTTCCTGGGTTTTGTTCAATAAAAAAAAGTCTATTAATACTGCAGGGGGGGTATTTGATGAAGAGCTGCAGATAACAGGCTCTTACTGCCCCTCTGCAGACAGCTCACCTCCAACAGTTAAACTTCTTTTACTTGGCATGCTGTGTGATGGAAAAACATTTGCAGCAAAATAACAATAACCTTTTTAGCTGCGGATCAGCCTGATGCTTTTTAATGTCACCACTCCAGACATGCCATCATTAGTTAAGGACACACCATCAAGCTGGTAGCCCTGTTGTAATGGAGATCCCTGCTGCGCTGGGCTGACGTGCCGAGTCAAACCAAACCAGGCCAGCACATGAGTATGGAAAAAGGGTATAAGACTTTATTAGAAATGCTCTGTCAGTAGTTGGGAATGTCAGATTCCAAAATTGACCTACTTGCAATATTTTGCGAATGTAAATTTAATTATATTCCTAACTGGGGAATTAATTATTCATTGATGGCAATATCACTGTCCCTTTATGTGTTTACCTTGTCTTTTCATACAGTGTTAACATGCAGTGGCCTCTGTCCCCTGTATCATGCAGGCCTGGAAAGTACAAAGCCAAAATCTTTGAACAAAACAAACAGAGTGCCTTCATTCATTCAGTGAATTCCCTCCAGAGCTCTTCTAAGAGGATCCTCAGCAACATCAGAAGGTGTGAAGTGAAACAATCAATGAACCAAAAATGTTCCTTTGAAAGGAAACTATAGGACTCATATCTGAGAAGAACCTTTCTATAAATGACATAAAAACAATGGTATTCAAAAGTAACAAGGTACAATTATATATTTGAATTGGAGAACATTATGCATCAGAGTGTCTGCAATTTTTAAATATCACTGTCAGTATGCCATAATAGCGGCTTTATGGAAAAAGAGGCCCTTGGTTCTCTTTCAGTGTGATTTTGAATCCAACCATCACTCCAACAAGCGCCTTCTAACCATCCATTCTTTCAAACTCAGGCAGCAGTGTAGCCTTTTCACTTTCCTTCTACTGAACAACCAAAACATTACAGCAATTACACAGTTGTTTAAAATGGAAGCAGCATCAGTAATTATTTATATGGAAGGACCACTCGTTAGTGCTGTACAGCATTACTTCATGGTTTGCTTAGCACCTTTAGGCTGCAGTGAAAGCCTGTTTGACACCACTGCTCAAGCACCTATGGTGGGATGGCCTGATATGTCTCAGTCATTACATCAGTTAGTGCCTCACAAAACATGTAAAAACATTGTTGGTGTCATGTGCTAGTTCCTCTAGGCTAGCCAAATTATTGTCAGCACAGTCCTTCAAACACCACCATCTTCAGAGAGATGGGCAGCAGCGTCATTAATATAATGTTGCAGTTGGTTGTCAGTGACCAACGATCAATGATCAAAGGTCTGGGTGTTCTGCGTGCATTTTCATGCCACTTCATTCTCACTGAAATGATTCATGCTGACTTTGTAAGCTTTGGAAGCAGAGATTGTGGTTTTGCTTTAATTGCAGATGTTAACCTTTAATAAATCATATTTCAAAGTTATTTCCACAATAAGTGCATTATGCTGATATGATACCTTTTAGCTAGCAGAAGCTCCAACCTTGGGAACATAATATGTCCACCATAAAGGCATTAGCTTATTTACTAAAATTTGAACTGCTAACAGGGCAGCATGGTGGTGCAGTGGTTAGCGTCGTCGCTTTACAGCAAGGTTCCTGCTTCAAACCCGGGGCGGGGGTTTCGAACACCCAAGGTGGAGGAGCCTTTACGTGCAGAGTTTGCATGTTTGGTCTTTGTCTGCATGGGTTTTCTCTGGGTACCCTGGCTTTCTCCCACAACGAAAGACATGCAGGTTAGGTTAGCTGGTGACTATAAATTGGCCGTAGGTGTGAATGTGAGCATGAATGGTTGTCTGTGATAGACCATGCCCTTTTGCCCAATGTCAGCTGGGATAGGCTCCAGCCCCCCGCCCCCTGTGACCCCCAACAGGATAAGCAGTTACAGAAGATGAATGAATGAACTTCTAACACAACCCCGATGCATCTGTATGAAGCATTTATTAACTTTATTCCAGTATGCTGAATATAGATGTAAGTCAGGACATTTTTTTTTCTCTTTAATTTTGCCTTTCTATTCATGTATGATAATTGCCTACTATTCCCTGTTTTATAAATAGATCAAATCACAACCGTTCACACCCTTCACTCCTCCAGCACTGTAAAAATCAAATATGAGCAGAGGAAGTGTCCGAGCAGATTTTTTTAACCCTTGACATGCCTCATTTTGCAAGCATTTATTGTGGAAATATCTTAATCAAATGACCAAATGTAGTCACTTAAAACATGGCTGATTTTAGAAGACTCTGTTGGAGTTGGAGTTGTATCAGAATCTGTTCAAAATCACAATAAATAATTACACAAATAAATACATACATAAAAACCACTGAACATACCCATGAGCAATGCCACTCTGAACACACTTCATCAGAACGAGGACACTGCTCTCATTTTGTATCAGGAGCCCCAGATATGTTACAGTAACATCTAAGTGAAAACAGCCTCTGAAGAAATTGAGCACCTTTTGACCAAAACTGAAGAAAGAAAGAAAACAAAAACATCAACAAAACTGTTACAGTACACACCCATCCTGTGTTGAATCTAAAATATGACTGAGCTGCAGCATGTGTAATGTGTGATATAATTGAGTTTCTACTGTTATGGCACTTCCTTTACTTACCCAGTAAAAATCATTTTAGCCCCTTTTGTGTCCACATTTTCATGTCAGTTAGACAAATTTCATCATCTCAATCACTGGAATCTTTCAAAGTAAAACAGAGGAACATGTAAACAAAACTGCTTAACAGTGAAGTATACAAGAAAAACGTTTGGCTCACTTTGTGTTACACCCTTAATGCCTCATAAGGGATGACTGTACTCTCTGCATTTTCAATTCAAATGATGAGCACATTAAGAGAAAAAATACAAAGAGGCGGGTACACACACACACACACACAAAAAAAAGAAATAAAAATTAGACACAAGTGAGCACAAGCAAGCAACCAACCAGAAGCTTCATTAAGGCCAAACAAAACCATTGTTTTTATGCCCTCTAACAGGTATATATATATATATATATATATTTATATATGTATAAAAAAAAAACCCTATCGCATACTATGGCACAAAATCTTATCCTCCGCTATGTATAGTTGTTATTTTTTTTTTTTAAATTGAATTTGTTTTTGGCATAACTATAGTTCTTTCTGAACAGGATTTGAAACCCTCTACACTATCTAAAGTAGAAGATTTGGAGGAGATGTAAAAAAAAACAGACACAAATTGAAGGAAATGGACAAGATTTTGCTCCAGTGCAAACTGTTATGAGATATGAAAAGCCAAAGGCAGAGCAGTTTATTGGAGCAATTAAATGACTTTATGAAGAATAAGCAAAAGTAATTGAATTGCCACTTTTCATTGTGCCTATTCATGGTTTGTCATAAGTGTGTGAAATGCAAATGTACATTAAACCCCCGCGTGATTCACTGCTGCTGCTGTTCAATAAGAAATCAGATATAGTGAACATCTATAGAATTCTTTCAGTAGGCCAAGTAAAGTGGTTCAGGGCTGTGTTTTCTGTTTCTGTCAGTCCCGATCATTCCCGACAGAGCAGAGAGGATGAGTAGAATGTGACGGAATTATCATTCTGAAAGATAAATAAATGAATTATCTTAATGTATGGATGTGTAACAGACTAGAAGAAGTTCATATAAGAAAGGAAAACTAGAAAAATCATTTTAAGAAAAGTAAGTGGAACACAATAATGGCTAAAGAGGCGGAAAAGGCTAGTTTGTTCTGCTGGCTGATCCTGGTAGTTGTATGGTCTCGTGTCCTGTGCTCTGAGGTATACTTGGTAGGAAGTGAGAACACCCATATTTGTGAGGCGAGTTTCTCAGCAGATAAGAGACGTTGCTGGCGGAGAGGATCTGGTGGAAAGTGCTGTAAACAGAGACCCGCAGGGCTTTAATGGGGGGATTGGCTCAGCACAAGAAACATGATCTAAGTCTGTAAAAGCCTTTCAAATTAAAAATGGTAACATTGAAGTGTGAAAACTGGAATTTTTTTGATAAATTGGGATAAATTGAAGCTGGTAATCATGTATTGCCTCTTTTTGAATTCATCTTTTTGCACTGGAGTAAAACTTTGGAAAATTGTGGCAGCTATTGTTTTAATTTGAACCACTGAAGGTCTAAACACATTTTTAAAGGGAATACTACTTGATTTAAGCATACGCAGATTATCCATGTGCATTTGGGCATCCCAATCACTAGTAAAAAAAATAATCAAAACTTGTCTTGGAACTAGAACGGCAATCTGTGATGTCATTCCAAAATACCAATGTTGCTTCTTCACTAACTATAAGTTGGGACCTGCATTTAGAAACAATCATTAATCTGTACTTTATGTAGGTTCTTGATCTGATTCTTCCAGGTACATAGAGGTCACCACAGATTGAACATTGCAGAATGCTTACTAATGCGGATTGAACTGACTGAAGGATGTAGCTACAGAATGTATCAAATCTGAACGCTGAAATTTAGTGCTATTCCCCTTTATAGACATTAAATTGCAAACATCTTTGTTTTTTTTCCCCATCTGGTATGTAGCTTGTGTTATTTTGGAATGAGGGTGTATTGCATGGTTGTGACCTTGTCCTCAAGGGCATTTAGAGGAGGGTTGCATGGTCTAGGTCTATGCTGTCCATGCTGGCCAAAATAGCCTTCTGATCCTCACGGGGTGGGCGGCGGTACAGCAGAGCAGAAAAGCGAGTATATGGGTCATGGAGGATGGGCCGTTTCTTCTTCTTGCGGAGGTAGAGAGCTTCTTCGGGCTGGAGTACCTGAGAGGTGTAGGCCTGCTGGGTCTGAGAGGTGGAGACACCTGTCGGAGGAGAGATGAAAGGCAGGTCATTGCCACCTGAACTCCTGGCAACCTCATGGTGACAACAAAGCTCCAGGAAGTCACTGTCCCAACCATGAAAGTTCTAGCAATAAATCCCTGCAAAACCTTTACCAAGACCTTTTTACATTTCTGTTTGTGTACGGATTAAACAAACGAGAAGATACAGTATGTGAAAAGAACATGTTGGCCAGGTTAGCTGTTTCTCCCCGCTTTCTGTTTTTAAGGGTCTAACATCTTTCCAACTGGAGCCTGACCGCCATATTGGACTGCCAATACTAGTGGCCAATATTGGCGAACATGATTACCATGATTTATCAATAATCATGTTGATTATCATTCTGAAATGTTGGCATTTCTAACCCCTATTATGCACAAATAGAATATTTGCATTATAAATTACACAGTTCATGTAAGAATAAAAGGTCTGTGTCTCTTCAATTAGTCCAGCTGGCTGTGTTAACCACAACATATTAGATAAAGGATATAAGTAGATGGTTTTCCAAAGTATCTTTAACTGCTCCCCTTTAAAGGGAAAATACAGCTTCACTCAAGAAATGAAAGACCTCACTCATGGTTGATAAACCAGCACATAAACGACAATTACCAATATAAACCACCATGTTCTGAAGAGACACATTACAAACACTAAAAACTAAACTAACACTACACTAAAGTCATCAATTTGCATTCTGGAGCATAAAACAGAACACTCAACAAACTACTCACTAGACATTAGTCCAGCACTGGACAGGCATGATGGGATATGAGGGCGGTCTTATTGCTACAAGATTCTGCACAGCAGATGAGACGGTGGAGCAGAGTGGTGTCTTCAGGGTTAGCTGCAAACTACTTTGTGAAATTCATTGCTCGAAAGTTAATAAACAATGACTCCTTCTTTTCACAATACCACTAAACTGTGAGGGAAATGTCTCCATCCTTTGATTGGAGCGGCTGTGGCTGAGAAGATAGAGTGGGTCGTTCTCCAATCAGAAGATTGGTAGTTCAATCCCTCGCTCCTCAGACCTCATTTTGAAGTATTCTTAAGCAAGATACTGAACCCTAAATTGCTCCTCATGGCTGCTGGTAGCCTCAGCCACCAGTGTGTAAATGGGTGAGTGAGACATGTAGTGTAAAAAAAAGTGCTTTAAGTGGTAGGAAGACTAGAAAAAGTACAATACAAGTACAGTCCATTTACCGTTAGCCTTTTGGGTTACTGGGAAAACAAAATTGAATAGATAGTCCCTGACATTGACTGATACATTTTAGCCGAGGACATCTGACCAAACACAAGAATTCATAATTTTTACTATATAACTTTAGAAGTATTCCAAAGTAAAAGTCCCACATTTCTACCTTGAAATGAATTCAAATCTGAAACTTGAGGTGCAATAAAGAAAAACATTGCTCTATAGTTCCTGACAATACTTGAAATATTCAAGTACAGTAAATCTCACACTACCCCATATTAAAAATCAAGCATCTTTGCTGTCTCAAAGTTTGTTAAACTGCATTACAAATCTTTGTTTCTAGTATAAATATATATACCAATATTGGCCGATACATCGGTATTGGCATCGGCCCCAAAAGTCCAAATATCATTCGGGCTCTATTTCCAACCCACTTTAGTCATACTCACGTCCCCATTATGAAAGTGGGCTGCAAGATGTCAAGGCCCCATGGCTGGGCGCCAGCCTACGTCTACAATCAGTATTCACTGCAGCAAGCAGAAAGTCAGGTGCTGGCTCAGAGAGACATCTTAAAGCTGGCTGCCCTGTGATTTGGCACAGCTTGAATTCATCAGTGGCTTTGAACACTACCCTTGTAAAAAAAAACACTGAGGAACCCCACCCCCTCTCATCCCTCTTCTTGGAGGCAGGACGTTTTGTTTTGATGCCCCTCCACCTCCTTTATGTATCTATGGCTTAGTCCATGTGGACACAGATATTTTTGAAAATGCAGTTAATTTACTTAATTTCTCCTTCATTCTCAAAACATTCCTGTCCATACAAGCACTCTCATAAAATAAAATAATAACCGTAAGCCCAAAGCCACACAAAGAAGAAGAGAGTAGAAAGAAAAAGAAAACTATAATTACTGCCTTCCGGTTGCATGTCTCCTTGAACCAGTAAAGTTGCAGTTGCAGTTTACATCCTTGTCTGTCCATGTAGCCATGACAGTTGACTATGCTTCAAATAGGATATGGATGTTGCTGGAAAGAAGCTACATATTTTAAAACATGAATGCTTCACATACATCTTCAACCTGGCAGCACAGAAGATGTCCACAATCAGCACAGTTTCCAGGAGGTCACCCGAAATTAGTGTCACCAAGTCAGTGTCTGACCAAATGTTTTCCCATCTGTTCCTGAGATATGACATTGAGTAATGGCCAGAAAAGTGTTTTATTCAGAACATTATAATGTCACAGTTAAGTTGACCTTTGACCTTTTGTATATAAAATGTCATCACTTTTCATCACATTTCCAATTAGACATTTGTGTGAAGTTTTGTCATAATTATCACATGGGTTCTTGAGTTATGGCCAAAAACATATTTTGTGAGGTCACACTGACCTTGACCTTTCACCACAAAATTGTAGCCCACTCATCCTTCATGGGATGCTTAATAAAATTTTATGAAATTCCCTCAAGGTGTTCTTGAGATAATACATTCACAAGAATGAGATGAACAAGGTTACAGTGACCCTTTGCCCATTAAAATCTAATCAATTAATTACTGAGTCCAAACGGACATCTCTGCTAAATTTAAAGAAATTCCCACGAGCTGAATTCAAGTTGCTATAGCTGTTAAAAGGAAGTTTTGCAGATTTTTAACTAGGTCTGTCATCACAGTGATTCAGTGTGTGCAGATAAATGCTATTTGCCTCTCACCTCATGCCACAGTAACTGTCATATTTTGCAGAGACGGACCTATACCCTTCTTCCATTGTCACTCTTGGCCATGCCAAGTAAAGCCATGCTGCACCAGTTTGTGTTCGCATTGTCAGTTTAGACATGCCTCGCCATTTCAAGCCATGCTGAAGATGGACGTTCTCTGGAGTAGGTCAAAAAGCCAGGCCACCTGCCCTCAAGCAGGTAGCCGTGAAGTCTCATCGACCACAGCCAGCCCCCGACAGCCCCTGCCAAGCCCCCCGTCCCCTCCAAACAAGCGTGTGTTACAAGACTCCACTCACCTCTGTCTGCAGGAGTACTTTTGTAGCTTCTAACTGAATCTCTGTGGTTTGGAGTTCAGTTTCTCCTGCGTCCTGTTTTTACTTTAGATATCTGATTTATTTTATTGTTTCATGTTTGCTATCCACCTTGTTAGAAGTTGTATGAAGTTGCTGCTAAAAAACTCAACATTTCCTTATTTAGCTGCTTCACAATAAAAGTTTATACATAACAAAAAACTAAGAGAATTTTATTGTGAAGAATCTATAGGAAATGAAATGCGTTATTACTGAATTTGTGGAACTTTGTTAGCAGCTTCTTCTCAATATTGGCAGTCTAATCATATGGCAGGGACAAAAGTGAAATCAGAAACAGCCACAGTTAGATGTTAGAAAAGTTGCAGACAACAGGCTCTAACTGCACCTCTGCAAACAGCTCACCTCCAACAGGTAAACTTGCTGCTGCAGATAAACATATGCAGCAAAAATAACAGGGGACATCAGCCATGGATCAGCCCCTTATTAAAGCCATTAGTCAAGACAAGACATCATCAGTTTAAGACACCTTCAAGAAGGTAGCCCTGTTGTAATAGAAATGCAAATCCCTGCTATGCTGGGCTGATGGCCCAAACCAAGCCAGGCCATAACCATCGAAAAGGGGTACTACATTACTACCTTTGTAGTGTCAAAGCAGTGGGGAGTGAGGTGGGGTGAGCAGTATATTCCTAGGTGCACTAGGTAACTAGCAGCAGTCACTTTCAATGGTATTGTATTAATGCTACTTTTTGTATTAATGCTGGTTGTGATTATGTTCTTTACTGCACCTGGATTCGTGAATAATGACATTTTGTTCACTGTATGGTGCTGTATATAGAGTATGACAACAATAAATTGAATTATACAACAGTTAGTTACGACCAAGCATTTTGATTGGACAGCAGGCTGTCCATGAGTTCTGATATACAGTATAATAGCACTGGGGACTTTTAACTATGCATGTATCACCCCGCTTTACAGGTGTCCTGAGCCACTAATTATGTTAATCATTAATTAGCCAACATTAAGGGTCATTGTAAAAAAATTTGCACCACAAAATCAAACATATTACCATGAACAATCAAGTTAAATTATGAATGGTCAGAAAATGACAAAGACACAGAAAGAAGCCTGAATACTGTAAATTTCCAGGTACACTCATATGACAACAGAAGACGACGCAACGTACTGAATAAGCTTTCTTTACTGGTTGCAAAATAAATGGAAACACACAGATGTAGCCTACATGATACAAACTAGCTGGTGTTTTGGCTATATCGCGATACGCAATATATGTATATCTCTATTTTGAAATTTCCTCGAAACTACACTACACTACTGAAATACTAAACTACTTAACAAACTACAATTACAATAAAGTTGAATAAAAGTAGCTACAAAACTTTAAGTACTGTTAAAATAAAATTAAATAAAGTATGTTATAATCAAATTAAATAAAATACAGTTATAATAAAGTCAAATAAAGTGTTATTATCAAAAATAACATACTGTTATAATAAAATTAAAGTACTATTATGATAAAGTTAAAAGGCCTTTATTAAATGGCTAGTTCATGACGAACATTAAAGTCAACTGAGTCAAGTGAACTTTAATGTTCATCATAACAATAAAGGCCTTTTAACTTTTGCACCAGAGAAGAGTTGCCTTGGATTTTGTTTTTTCAAGATGAAATGAAGTACTGTTGTAATAAAAGTAAATAAAACACTGTTACCGTAGAGTCACAGTACCAGTGTAATTAAGTTAAATAAAGTACTGTTATAATAAAGGTAAATAAAGTAGTTATAATAAAGTTAAGTAAAGTACTGTTGTGATTAAATAAATCAAAGTGGAACAACTGATGCTTTTATTCTGAAGCACCTGGCTCGTCTTGGCTGGAAGTGTTGATATTTTTGCTGTAAACCTGAAGCTTCTGGTCAACAGTTGTTGTTAGGTTGTTAGCCATTACCAGGAAGTTACACTGTTACCCCCGAATCACTGTGAGCTGGAGACAACAGCTCTCCAGCTCATATATTAATAATATTTGAAGTCATGCTGGTGCTCCATGGTCGCAAAATGTAAAATAATTCAGACAACAGTGGAGCTTTGCTTCTCCTCTTTTACACTGACAGACAATAAATTCTGATGTTTCACAAACCAATTTAGAATCACAGGATAAACATCACATCACATCACATTATTTAAATGTGGACTAACTGCTATACCCTTCTTTGGCAAATGACTGAAAAAGGCTTTTCACTTCCAACCTTTCTGCAAGTGTTGTGTGCAAATCCGTTCCACAGTTTTTGTCATGTTCTGCTTCCAGATACACAGACAGACATGCAGATGGGGAGGAAACATAACAGCTTGCTCACTCTGCCAGTAGAGGTATTACTACAACCCAAATAAATGTGATGCATCCTTTGTACGGCAATAAAAAATTTACATCTTTGAGAAGCAAAAAGCCTGGTGTTCATGAACACCAGTGTTCATAATGAAATAAGTGTAAAAAACAAACAAAAAACAAAACACTGTGTAAAAAGTGAGAACAGAAGAACGAGGTTCACACCTGCTTTCTTTCTGGTCTTGGAGTTATTGTTGTTCATCATCATCTTCTTGGCCTTTTTAATACGTTGGTATCTCAGTGCATCAATCCTCTCAGACCCCGAAAGGGCACTCGGCGCACCTCGACGTTTTCTGGATAAAGAGCAGAGAGAGGGGAAAACGGGTAACTCCAGGCCAAACATACTCAGTGGACTGTGTTTCTGCACTACGGAGTGCAGCAGAACCAGAAACCCACACAATCTCAAAACAGCACTGCTCGTGCTAAGCAAGAGGTGCAGCACATTACCAAAGGATCAATGTGAGACACCTAAAGAGCTGTACTCTTAAATCCAGCAAAAGTTGTGGGGGTTTTTTTCTCCAAAAGTTTGAAGAACAATCTCATGCATCATACGGATTTACTGCCAGTTATGTTCAGGTTAGTAATAATAAAGTTTCACCAATTTAGTTCATAAATCCAGATGGTATATTCAATTGTGCACCTTAAAATTTCATTACCCTTTAGGGACATCTGAGATATTTTGCTCAAATTGATCCAAACAATCTTTATCCAAAGGAAAGCAAAGTATTACACGACCCCTGAAACCATCTGTTTACCTCATGGTGCAGGTTAGAACAATAACATTTTTGAGAGGATATGTTTAAAAAGACTTGCACTGTTGGTTTCAGAGGAAAATTCTCCAAAAATAGAGGAAAAGAATACTTTGAACCAAATATAAGCAAGGCTTCTCAATTGATGATACATTTGCAGACTGTATCATACTTTTTAAAAATGAAGCTATCCCACTCTGAAAATAACAGATGCAAATGTTTCCTTGGTGTGTAGTGTATATTTGTCAGCTGCTCATGATTGCATCTACAGACCTCCCTCCCATTCATGGAGGCACTTATGGCCACAGCCCACAGATTTCTGCCACAAACACACACTCGGTTCTCTCAAGGCACAGAAAACAATTAGCATTACAGAGAGGCCATCTTCCCACCGTGGCTGCAGAGAGAAACCGAAGGTCGTTAGTAGAGGGGGAGAATCACAGCTGAGCAACAAAGCATCATCAATATGTATTCATAGACATGGATACTGTCTACAATGGGCTTCACCATGCTGACAGGGGGAGAGATGGCGGGAGGGGAAAATGACTACTCGGGAACAGTCACATAATGAAAAATAAGCCAAAGAAAAGCGAAGCACTAGGACAACAAATGTAACAAGAATTTATCCATATAATTGTATCTTTTTTTGATACGGAGGAGCAATATTTAGCGATGGCATGCATGGCAGTTTGCACATGGAACACGACTTTAAAGGGGAATACATTCAAAAGCACTTCATTGGGCAGTTCACTCAAACATAAGAGGGTCCTCAAGCCCCCTGTGTGTCCCCCCTCTGCAAGCCCTTGACAATCTATTTGTTCCTTATGATAAAAAGAAGTGCGTAAGCTGTTTTGGTAGGACACTTGCTTCACATGGCAGTGAGAACTGTTCTGCAGTCCAAACTTACAAGTGCAATTGTATACTTACAGCGGATGGTTAAAGTAGTGCTCTATACAGATGCTTAATGCAAGGGATTAAGGCCATGTGTCCACCAGGAATCTGCTTTTAGTTACTGGGGCTAAAGAGATGCTTGTGCGACGTGCAGGTCATGGCTCCTGCTATTGCTCTGTTGCTGTTCAAAACCTGCTTAGAATCTGACGCATTTTTGATAAAAGCTGGAATATGTTTTAACTTGTTTAAACTAGTGCACTGAGAACTTTACACATGCTAAGCTTTCATCACTGCCAGGAACATGCAACAGCATTTCTGCTTCATTGTTAATGCAAAACAAAACCAAACAAAACAAAAAAAGCTGTGAATGATGGCTTCCAGTGGACACACAGCTTAAGTTGACGTCATAACGCCAATCTTACAAAATATTTACTGGATATTGGGGTCCAAAATATTTTAAATTGGTGTCATACAATACAAGCATCTGTAAAATAGAAATGGCAGAATGTGTCACGCTTGAGGAGAATGCTAAGAGTGTTTTAGGAAGTGATCATCTGACAATAAAGAATGTCTATGAGAACGTCAACATAGACCACCTTTTAATAAAAACACAGTAAGCCACACCTTGTATTAATATATAGTACAGAAAAATACAAGACACCAACATAAAGTGGTGACCATACCTGGTGAGATGATCATATTGGTTTTTTATAATGAAAACTCAACAATCCCTGGATGTAACTCCAGTTCTATAACTATGTATGTGACCATGTTATGGACTTTGCTATTATTTATTCTTTTTTTAAATAAAGGAAGTACCGTAAAACTTCAATAAAAAGCCTAGGCCCAATTAAATGCCCGGTCCTTTTTACAAGCCCGGAGAGGCTAAACATTTTGACAAATAAACATCTATCTCAATTAGACGCCTGATCTGGTTGCCAAGCATTTCTTTTTTATATAGGTTCTTTGTATGTACAAAATTAGGTTGTCTACTCACTAATGTTAACTGCTTAGATCGTGCATACAAAAATAAATGTTTAAAGCCTTGTCAATATGGAGATGCTACACATTGTTAGCTTGGTTGGATTCTCCACAATTCAACTGTTCAGTTCATTTTACTGAATTTTACATGAAGCAGCAAGATATCAGTTTCACATCTTGCTGGATGTTGCCTGATCTGTTCAAAGATGTGCGCCCAGTTCTCTCACACTTCATAATAAAGGCCAGAGACATCCCGAGAATGCACTGGCCTCATTGTAATCCTTAACAATCTCCTTGGCAATCAGTTCAGTCTTGTAGTGGCTGAGGCAGGTGAGGGGACCTGCCAAGAAGGCTAGGCTAGAGCTGCGCCCTTAGCAGCATTAGCATATAACAAATCCAACAGGACTGAGCAGCAATTCATTCCTCTCTGAGGAAAATGGCCGAATGGGAGAGATAGCTTACCACTGGGCTACAGGGAAGATGATGGAAGGATGGACTAACTGTATTCTCAACATTTGCAATTATTCTTTTAAATGCCAGGCCTTGACAATGCAATTGGTATCAAAAGCCATTGCTAAGAGATACACAGTTAGCAATGCATTCTGTTCTTTCTTGGTGTAGTAAAACATGGGGACGTATAACCCAGGCCTCGTACTTGATGTCCTGAACCGAGATGGCAGTGGAGAAAAAAGAGCAGGTCTTATCCATGATGATATCTTGCAATGAGTTGGATTCTGACAGTCATGTTTGCTGAAGACTTCTTTATTTTGCATTGATTCTAGATTAACTGAGGCAAACATTATTCTTCACACTCAACTATGGCATACCTAACTGGGTGTAGAGTGCATTGGTCTGTCTCCAGGGTGCAGAGGCAAAGCCTCATTGGGTAAATCAATAGAGAAGTCAGTAGTGGGCTGAGCATGTACAAAGTACCATCAACCTACAGTACACTGTTAAAACTATCAAATTATGGGAGACCTTTTTAGGGGCATGTGTCTATATTGACAATCATTTAACTTTTAGTTGAATTCAAACCCATGGCATATAGGACACAACTTAAGTGTGATTTAATTTCTAGATCAAAGGTGTAGAAAAGAAAAGCTTGTAACCATCTAATTGGAGTATAGTCCAGTTTGGCCATGCACAGATGTGTTCTTTGGCTTTTATATCAAATACTATATTGAAATTATGAGTGCAGTTTGCTGAACTAATCTGAAGAATAGTAAACCAAAAATACTATAAAAAATATTATAAATATTATATATAATATAATATTATATATTATAAATATTTAAATCGATATAAGGCTGATAAGAGAACTATTGTCTTGCCTTTGTGTAGACCTAAGGTACAATTATCTGAGGTGAGGTATTTATACTAAGAGTTTTGCATGTGGATGTGGTCAGTTAGCAAACCACTCAAGCATGAAATCATGTTGGTGATACATCTCTGACCTAATCTATCAGCTAACAGATGGCATATGCATATCAGAATGCATAATGTACTGAAGACTGCAGAACTTAAAATGCATAGCCACTTTAAGAAAAAGGGAAAAAGGAAAGAACTGAAAAGAACTACACGTATTGACTGAAGGAAGGAACAAATCAAACAAAGACTCAAAGTCTTGTATTCCCCTTTAAAGGACGAGGTGATCAAAAAAGTCCCACCTGCTAACCCCCCCCTTTCAGACATGGATCCAACCCTTACCTATTGCGGTGTAGAGGACCTGGTCACAACAACGCTGCCCAGATAGCTGAGATCAATCAAAAACAAAGCAGGTAAGACTCCAGGAGCCATCAAGAACCACCACACTGCCCCTAATTCATAATGATGGAGACATTGCAGTACATGAGAAGCGGACAGGCCCTGTGACACACTTTGCCCAACAACCTTTCCTTGGTAGTCAGACCTGGGGGTGTCCTGGGGATAATTCAAAGGGGTTGGGGAGAGGAGGGTTACAGAAAGGTAAGGGGAAGTAGGGTAGGAAGAAATCTGAGAGGTAAGGGAGAATTGGTCATGCAGTCAGGTTACTAAGGCCGAGGATGGGCCGCAGGGCCTGCCAAGATGAACTCTTCTTAAAGCATCCCTCTGCATGATTAAGGCATCTTCAAAGGCTTGGAGCTAGACATAACAATGGGTGTTTGTTTTGTCTGGGGAATCAATTGGATGAATATTATGGGATTCCTCCTGTTAGGTGAAAGCAGGGTAACGCATGATACAGATGGAAAAACAGGGATCCTGTGGTGATGTCTGCGAATTCCCAGGCTTTTAGGGGCTTGTGCCAGACAAATTACACAATGCAATTGCAAAAGTACTTTTCATCTGGATGGACTGTAGCCCCAAAAGGTCTGAAATGTAATCTGTGAAGCAAATGCATTTTCTCATCAATTCAAGAAATAATTTGTTTCACAATTTTTACTGTTTGGTTTCACTGCAATATATTTTTCAGGGAAATAATTTTTGGAACAATGCTTCACAGATTCAATGGGTGAATACCTCTATCTTGATGTCTGACATGAAAAGCAGCATTGACCAAATTGAAGCTAAACTTCCAGAGCTCATCAAATGAATCATCATAACAAAATGGTTTTCCCTCAACCATACAGTTTTCAAGTGTAAACAAATAAAGAAGCATAAATTAAACTATAAAACTAATTTGCCACAGAGATGATTCAAAAAAAAAAAAGATGGCTACTAGACAGCACTTCCGTGACCAAAATGTCAGAGCAACTTCACACATCAAAGCATTATGGGTTGTGGCAGATGACTCAAATGGTATCCCTCTCTGCATGCCTAATGCACCTACCCTGAAGCTGACAACTGGGGTGGAGAGGGCTCAGATGGAAGGATCTCCTCCTCAGTCCTCCTCTGAGATGGCATCTGCCCAAATATGTTGCTGCTTTCCATGGGGGGTGATGGGGACTGGGAAGCTGGGTAGCTGGTTGCAGAGGTGGCAAAGGCCATGTGGGAACGGTAGCTTGGACTTGCTCTCCTGCTACCCTGGCCTTGGGCAGGTGAGGAAGAGGGGGAAGATCTCCTTGAGAAGCTGGCTGTGGAAGGAGGGAGGAGGGTAATCTCAGACATCTCTGGGGGTATGTGAGGTTGGACAATGCTGGGACGTGGCCGGGGACGTACTACAATCTCTGGGGAGCCCTCATGAGAACTAAGGGGGCTTTGGGTGAGGGGTGAGAGTCGGGAGGGCTGGAGAACCACCTGATGCATGCCAGAATCCATCCTACGAGCCTGTCTGGGACTGAAACGAGGGGTGGTTTCAAACCATCGTGTGTCCAGGCTACTGAATGTGCTAGGGACAATATGGGCCATTGGATCGGTGTAAGGCAAAACCGGCACACCCATACCGTGGCTTGTGTGTCTTAGCTGCCCAAAATGTGCCTCTTGCATAGCTAAATGCTTGGCTGGGGAGCCACGAGGCTTGGCCTTGCTGGGAGACTTGCTTGAGTGGCTCTTTGGGGCCTCCAGTGGCAGGACAGCTGGGTAGGTAGGCATTGGAAGGGAGGAGGGCTGGAAAGCACTCAGGGGAAGTACATGAGGTGGAGGGGGATAGGGGGAGTCGTGGCGAAGGTGCAAAGGATGATGCGGTGGAAAAATGAAGGGGGGCCCCTCCAGACTTGCAAAGGTGAAATCCAGTCCCTGCCAAATCTCAGGAGAATGAGAGGAAGAGGTGAGTGTCAAAGGAAGTGGGAAGCCAGGGACAGCATATTGTGGGAAATCACCCTCCCCCATTTCTTCAGGAATCATGGGGTGACCAAAAGGACCTTCAGCAAGGTATGGAGGGGAGGACATGACAGAGCTGAGTGGGCTAGTATCAGGCATGTAAAAAGGAGGTGGGGGATCATGATCCCCAGGGGGCCCTAGATAGCCATAGAAAGCCCTGTGGTGGAGAGAACCCCGGATCTGCCCTGTGGCCTGGAGCCGACTGCTCTCCATGATGGTCATACCTTCGAAGGGCCTCTGGAAACGAGGGCTGTAGGCTGGAGGTTGCAGGTAGGATTCCTGACTGGAGATGGGGGAAATCTGGTGAGTGCGAAGGGGGGCCATTACAGGTGGCAAAGGCCTGGGATCATCATTCTCTTCATCTGACTGCCGGAATTCAGGATAGAGGTCTGATTCTTCCACAAAGGGAAAGCCCTCAATTCGCCGGGGCTTGACAGACATTTCTGCATCATTGGGGTCTATGACAAATCGTCCATCTGGGCCTCGGCTGATGAGTTCAATGGGTGTTGTTGCTTCAGCTTCATGCTTGGAGATGCTGTGTTTCTTGCTTGTTATTGCTCTTTTGGTCTTCTTGTATAAAGACAACTCCTCCCTCTTTCCTGGGCTTGGAGGTGGTTTCTTTCCCCGCTGATCATGACTATCTTCAGATGATTCTGATGGGGATGCCTTTGAACGAACACTCTCTGGGCTCACCTTTCCTGAAGATGACCTACAAAGAAAATAGAGAGGGAGTAAAGACTCAAAATTATAGAAGCCAGTACTCTGTGCAAAGCAAAGCTTCTCTGGTGGTGCTGAAAACAAATCCAGCTGCAATAAAACAAAAATGACAACACATCTTACACATCTGCTAATTTTAAATTTGCACAATGAAAAATAAAGAAATGTCATAACTAAATAACCTGGGTTCTCATTGCATTCCATTTGCAGTGTCATATTCAGTTGATATAGATATCACAAACCTCCAATGCCTTGAACATGGAATTACCAATGGGAACTTGAGAAGAGTAATGACTCTTTTATCAGCAGTCTCTGCTTTCCCCTTACTACTAAAAGTCATGACCTTTGCCTAACAGCCAGGAATTGATGTGTATTTGCTGCTGCACCATCTAAACCCCAGTCTTTTACATGTTGGCAGAGCTAAGCATGAGGGATAGTGCCTCTATGCCTCACCATTAAACCATCAAAGTGGTAACATAACCTGGACACATACTTCGCTTGAAAAGGGAAGTTTAACAGAGTGAATATGCAGAGGTTTGGTGACACAAGAGAATTGTTGTGGGATTTTCTGTCAAGTAGTGAGGGAGGTGCACACAAGGAGGGGATATCACACAGTAAATGGTACACAAAATGGACCAGTGTGAATCTCATTTAATTTCTCCATAGACGTATATTCATTTCATGCAATTACATAACAAAAAAGACAATGAGAACAACAAACTGGTTCGTTGGCACTCACACAGAGCTTTTCACTCTGGGTATCTGCAGTGTCAAACATTAAATATATGACTTAAGACCCTGACACACTTAGCAGATGGTTAGCCATCAGTGACCGCCTGTTGCCCTAGCCAGTGCAGTGTGTCCTGCACCTTTGCTCGTTGTCTGCTTTTTTCTTTAGTTGATTCAGCACGTTGAATCGGAGTTGGAGTCGGCATTGCCGATGTTGGATTGGCAGTTCAGCTCAGTGCACAAGGAGAGAAACAGAAATGAGTAAAGTAAACTAAGACCTAAAATGAAGAGGGAGTGAGACCATAACAAAGTTGTTCCATAAGGTAAGATTATTTTTCTTTAGCCATTGAGCTTTTTAGCAGAAATGTTTGTGTTTTTATTCACTGTCGCATGTTAAATATACTCTGTTCTTTCAACACTGGATTGTGTTGTCAATGTGCTAACTGGCTAACAATCTTCAAGATGATCTTGCGGTTTCCCTTTTTGAATGGCGATTACAGATAACAGCCGTCTGCTGGTGCAGAGAATTATTTCCTCTCACGTAAGCGCAGACCGTACGTACAACTTTTTGGCTGAGACACGGAATGTCGTGCAACTCAGCAGGGGCCTTTGACACTGCTAGTTCTCTGAACTTAGTTTGGTGTGTCTGGGGCTTTAACAAAGCAAAATCAGGGTTAAAAAATGTGAATCTTTAAATATTATTCGTTGAGAACAGAACACAAATAGTCCCTCATTGGTGTGGGGGTGGTCTAATTAGATTTGACTGAAAGTGAACAAAACACCCACAGTCATCACATTCTGATTCAAAAGTTATCAAATCCTGATTGGTGCGAGGAAGTATGTGACATCATATTTTCTACAACAAGCCCCGCCTATATCAAGGTAGTTAAAGGAGCACAGAAAAAATAAATAAATTATTATAATTATATTATCTGAGTGAAATAACCAAAACTTTTAATGTAGGAATCCATCGCTTACAGTAAGAAGCTGTTAGAGAAAATAGGTTATTGTTGTTGTCTGAGACTGTTGACTCTGCCCTCTAGTGCCATCCACTGGCTGTATCCATCTCACAATAAAGGAAGCATGGAAATATGAGGGCAGTGATGTTTACAACAACATTTGGAATGGACGTATCTATTTTCATATGTAAATGGAGTATAAATGAGCCTCACATACATACTGGTCAGTGTAAGACTTGCAGCCTTTTTTTTTACATAGTTCCCCTAAACTTGTGACAATGTAAAACAATGACATAGGTACTACATATGGATATTAATACCCTAAACTAAAAATTGAAAGCGAGTGATACTCAGTTTTTCCTTGCCTATAAAAATGATAGTTCACATGCACTACTTGATGCTCTAGGACCCAGAACATATAACAACACACACGACCTAGAGTCTAGGCCTGGGAGTCAAGCTTGGGATAAACTGCTTGTTGGACCCCTTCAGGGCCAAAAAGTAAATATCCATGACGATGTCAAAAGAGGGAAGAGCTGGCCTTTGCACTCAATTTGAGTCACAATGTAGCAATAGGTTTGAAGCAGTTGTAATCAACAGCAATGTAACGCTCTGTTATGGCAGACAGGTGTAACTGACAAGTGTGGAAGGAAAAGCTTTGATCCAACACACCTACAGAAGAGTGAGAATATTACCAATCACAATGTGAAGTGATACTGACTGTATGTCAAAATCTGTCAAAACCAGGTCAAAGGTCATTCTAATCATGAAAGCTAGTTGAGTTGGCCCAAGTTCAGGCGATGACAGAGAACTACAGTATATAAAATGAATTTGAGAATAAGACCAGGACATATGATGTGAAACTCTGTACCCATTTAGGGAGATATTTTTGTTAATGACCATAGCATGTCTTCTTATAGGAAGGAGTAAATGAATACCATGATTTGTTTTCAAGCCACAATTTGTTTATTTAGCGTGACATGAAACATAAAGCCAATCCTCATAGAAAGCACTGAGGCTTGTGTGAAAAGCACATCTGCTTTATATAGCTACATAGACAAATAATACTGAAATATCAAATCACTTGTCATAACCTAAGGTAATAATATTTATATAATGAAACAGAAACACATACATCACAACCCATGTGCTTGCATTAATGCTGTGCTGCTTCTTCCATGTTCACATAAAAGACTGCTCATACAATGTAACAACCAACAGTCCATTTAATCATTAATGTTCTGTAACATTTGTAGATTTGGACACCATTCCTAATTGTTACAATAATATTTTCATTAAAAACCACATAAATAGTTTAGACATCACGGTAAAACTGGGCTTGTTTTAAACACAGGATGTATAAAAATAATGGATAGAGCCACTGTGACGTCAGCCATAGGTATGTGGACTCCCGTTTTGAAGCCTCAAATTTGGCATTTCGGCCGTTGCCATTTCTTGGATTTTTGGAGCCAGAAGTGACCATATTTGGATGAGAAGGTGGCGCTGTGGAGGAGTGAGGGGTGGATCTGACTCATAGACTGTAGAAAAACCTTGTCCCCTGTCACTGTAACTTTAAGTCTTAATAAAATGTAAAATGTAAAATGAACCCCTGTACAGTTGTCATGAATGGGTAAATTAGCTTTAGGGACTAAAACCGTTTTTTTGTACTAGGCTGTAAACATGTTTCTGTCTACTGTAAAGTTGTGCATTTTAACATGGGGGTCTATGGGGATTGACTCACTTCTAGAGCCATCCTCAAGTGGCCAATAAATGAACTGCAGTTTTTGGCACTTCTGTCTGGCTTCCCCGCAGGTTGCCACTTGACTTTTAAGCTTTCTACTTTAATTGGTTAAATCTTTAAAACTATGTTGTAAAGTTGTCTCAAAAAATCTATTATGTCCCTGTTTCCTTAAAAATTTGGGTCTACGACCTAAAGGAACAGTGGCCAATTTTTTTTTTTTTTTTTTTTAAATGCAGGCTGTCAGCTGTCTAATCAAAATTTTACTTTCACGTGCTCAAAACACATTACAGAAGAAATAGTGCCAATGCTCTTAAAACTGTCTGCACGATGACACAAAGAAAATTAAGAAAATACAGCTATCACAGCCTCATTAAACAGCCACTGAATGAAGATTCAGTGATTACTACATCACACAATCACATTAAAAACAAGTATGGATAATGTTTTTTATAAGTTTGCACATTTTGTCTTGCAGCAGCTGGCAGGCACTGATGTAATCTTTACAAGCTAAAAATGTAGTCTGACTACTGAAAATACTTTTATTTAACAGAACAAGACAGATTAATGAGCAGAAGAAAAGTCAATCAATCAATTCAGATATGTCAAAAAGACAGTGTTTCAGGTCACCTGGGGGTGAAACTGTGATTAAAGGAGTGAGCAAGGACATAGTCACATATAGCTCAAACCAAAGAAATGGCCACAATGCATAAGCAGAGTGTTGTGAACAATGCAGAAAACAACAATGTTGTTAGAAAGGAATAGTTTGACATTTTGAGAAATAAACAAATTGGCTTTATTGCTGAGAGATAAATGAAAAGACTGATATCACTCTCATATCTGTATGATAAACATAAAGCTAAAGCAAGTAGCTACTAAGCATAGCTTAGCATATAGACTGGACACATGCCAAAACAGCCAGGCTAACTCTGTCCAATCGGGGCAGTATCAGCCTTCCAGAACCTCTAAACATTATCTTGTTCTTCAATCCATAAAAAACTTTAGTTTAGTTAGTGTATTAAGATTGTGTTAACTTTGAAAAAAGCCAGGCCAGCTGCCCCCTTTTTCCAGTCTTTGGGCCCTGACACACCAAGCCAACAGTCGGACACTGGTCAACGTTGGGCCATCGGTGAGCATGAGTTGCCCTAGTCTTGGTGGTGCATCTTGCACTGTTGGCCCTGGTCAGCCCTTATCTGATTTTGGTTGGCTGATTTAGCATGTCAGCGTCGGAGACATTGGAGCCCCTCAGTGGATGAAATCACTCTGATTGGCTGTTCAGCTTAGTGCAAGAGAAGAGAAACAAAACTGAGGAAAGCAAACAAATGACTGAAGTCAAGAGAGTGTGAGATTGAAACAAACTTGTCATAATAGGTAAGATTATTTTCTTAGCCATTGAGCTCTTTAGCAGAAATGTTTTTTCTTAAGACAGTTCATCAGTTTGTGTTATCGTTCGCTAGCCCATGGTAAATATCCTTTGTTCTTTCAACATCAAGTTGTGTTTTTAATGTACTAACTGGTGTCTTGACTCTGTCCTGTCAGTCCTTTGTTTCTTAATTTTAATGACAAATACAGACAACGCTGCCTGTTGAAATTGAGAGTTATTTTCTCTCATGCAGGCGCAGAACGTACATGCTGGTTGGCTGTCTTTGCGGCATGTGCAGGTGTAACTTCATGACCGAGACGCAGACATTGTGCTGTGTGATGCAACAGTCCGCTTTCGTCGCCACTAGTTATTTGATGTCAGTTTGGTGTATCTGGGCTTTTTGTGCCAAGCTAAGCTAACCAGCTGCACGCTGTAGCATTAGTCTCCAAGAGAATAAGTGCATTTTTCAAAATGTTAAACTATTCCTTTACAGTGAACTATTTCTTTACAGTACAGTGAAGAAATGTGGTTGAATGACATTTCAAGAATGATTTTGTTGCTCTGGAGAGAAGCCCCTCAAGATTTAGATATTATTTTCAGACAAAAGCAACTGTATATGTGCCTTACATTTAAAATAGCAAGGACATGTCCAATGCAGTGCATGATGTCACTTACCACGATTAAACACTAATCTTCACTTTCATTTCTGATCGGCCCTGGTCTCACTGATGTGTCAACAAATTAATCATACAGTGAATGATCATTATACTGTATGTGGTTGACTAACAGGATCTCAGAGCCTGACAGCACTAGAGTTAGATGAGGAGACTAATACCACTCTGTTGTTCAGGGTTCATTTATCAAAGTAACAAAACAAAACTATTTTATGGTGGAGTATGGAGGATGAGTGAGGACTCTTGCAGCCTGAGGAAAGATGCTGCTCTGTAGTTTAGTGGTATGGCAACAAACACTTCTGTATGGCTTGCCAGATGGCAGCAGGGTGAACAGGCTGTTGCTGCAGGATATTGTCTTTAAGTATTGAGCTCTGCGCAGGCACCTCACCACATCGATCGAAGTGATAGTCAGTTGATGGGCACCAGTGATGATCTGGGTGGTTTTAATCACCCTGCAGAGCCCTCCCGTCCTGGGTTGTGCAAAAACCATGTCAATTTGTAATGTCTGTGAACTGTATATAAATCAAGGGCCAGGGTTTAGGTTAGCTTAGCATTAAGACTGGAAGCAAGGATGCTGAAAGCTTACTAATTAATTTAGGCCTATATAACTAACTATGTTTTCTTCTGCCTTCAGTCTTCATGCTAAACTATCTGTCCCTTGGCCCTAGCTTCATATTTAGCTTACAGGCATAAGAGTGCTATTGATTCTGAATTAATTCTCAGCAAGAAAGAGTGTGTTCCTCAAAATCTCAAATTATTCCTTTAAATAATCAAGATATAATGCTATGATTTAATGCACTAAGATCCTCTTAGTGAACTACATACAACAAATAAAGATGATGAAAGTGAAGATCATGTCTTATTACAGTCTACTTCTGCTGTCCTGAGGTGTGAAGATAAGAGAAACAGACTGATGTCATCCTTCCCTGTGTGCTTGAATCTTGTCTGCATTTTACTTTAAAAAAACCCCCCCCAAAAATCAGGGCCGAACTTAATTTTCTTCTGACGATGAAGATCCTTCATGTTTCGTCAATGAAAGACCCAGACCAGTATTGTTGTTGCCTTGTGGGGACATTTGGCCAGATGCATGCTGCCAGGTCAGGAGTCTGAGGAGCTGGGGTTGAACCAAAGTGCAATGGGAGGTTTACAGTGTGCAAGAACGGGGGACAATGGTTGGCACACTCACTGAGGACTGGAAGGTTGGGGCCTGTACCTGCTTGCGTCCAGCCCCTCCCAGTAGGGTTCAACGCTGGGAATGAGGCTAAGTGGACTCCTGTAGAGGCGGGGAGATCAGACAGTAGGAAGTGGGGAGAATATGGAGGTTAACAGTAAGCTTGTGAATGAAAGGTATGTTTGAAACAGCAACAGAAAATGAGAAAAATAGCTTGATATTATTAGGTGGGTAGAAAAAAACAGAAAAGGGAAACAGGCATTAGTATGTCAGAGAGATCTGAGAGAAAGAAGATTTAGAGAACAAGCCTGAAGACAAGAGAGGCTACCATGGACCAACATGAGGGACATGAAGGAAAGAGAGAGGTAAGAAAAATGAGTCATGATGTGACCACTGCACTTTGAGACAGTTTTCCATTTATTGATTCTAAATGTGCATGGACAAAATCTCATCCCATCCCATCCAAATCCCTTTGTCAGGTCCAGGGAACTAGTTGACTGATGCAAGTCAGATTCCTCTAGGTGTCATTGATCTTTTTTTTTTGTTGTTGTTTTTAAACAGACAAGGAAACGCTCATTTTGTAAAACGAAACATCCTTCCCAGCCATCTGGGGCGCTCTTCAAGCGATATAACTTGCCGATGAAGGCCGCATAGCTGTACCACCACTTTGTACTCATGCTCTGTAGCATCTTGTTGCCTTGGAGTTGTGAAATATTAGCCCATGCATGTTGTCATACAAACATACTTTGGACAGCACCCACTTAAGCACAGCAAATCTGTATTTAGACCATACAGATCAGTCAAACCAATTAAATATATGTTTAGTTAAAGCCCCTATGTGCAGAAATTTTACATGATGCGTAAGATCTTAAAAGTTTCAGATTTTATGTTTTTAGAAAAATGAGAAAATCCAACTGGCCCTTTTTGATGTGAAAGAGCAGCAGTTCCAGTGAGAGCTCCCATCCAGATGTCTGAGCTCCTTACCCTATCTCTCACACTGAGCCCAGCCACCCTACAGGGATATTCATTTTAGACGATTGTATCCACAAGCTCATTCTTTCAGTCACTTCCCAAAGCTCATGACCAAAGGTGAGGGTTGGAACATGGATGGACCGGTAAATTGAAAGCTCTGCCTTCCAGTTCAGCTCCCTCTTCATCACGACAGTCTAGCGCAACACCTGCATCACTGGTGATGCCACACCAAATTGCCAATACATCTGGCAATCCATTTTACCTTCACTCGTGAACAAGACCAAGACAAAACATGACAAGATACTTGAACTCCTTCACTTGGGGAAAGGAGCCAGTTGGGGTGGTTCGGGCATCGGATCAGGATGCCTCCTACAGTAAGTGCCTCCCATTAGAGGTTTCCCAGGCACGTCCAACTAGTAGGAGGCCCTGGGGCATACCCAGAACACGTTACAGGGATTATGTATCTTATCTGACCTGTGAATGCCTCAGGGGTCCCTTAGGATGAGCTGGAAAAAGGTGCTGTGGAGAGGGATGTCTGAAAATGCTTTGATGGATGGATGGAGACAATCCAGATAAAAAATGTATGTTTTTTGTGTTTCTTTCATCCCATTATTCATTGTTTCTACAGAACACATCCACTAGGAGTTTTTTTAATGCTGCAACTGGGAGTTGCCAAAGTCAAAAAAAATTTTTTTTTTGTTAAGTCTTAACATGAGGGGTTTAATCTATTGTAAAAGTTTTTTTGTCATTAAAACCTACACATAAAGGATGAGACTAATTCTTTATATTTTCTACTTGTCAACAAATGCCACTGAAAGACCAAAGTCAACTATGTGTTGGTCTTTCTCTCATTATATTCTGGCTCTCCTGCCCTGTCTGTGGCACTCAGACCACTGGCTCCTGCTGAAGACAAACATTCTGGATACGTTTTTTTTTTTTTTTTTTAAATAAAAAAAGGTAAGTCACCAAAACAGGAGTAAATGGTGCATCAATTCAATTCAATTTTATTCAATTTATGCATCTGGAGTGTGTCCTCCTGAAAAGACTTCTATGATCATATATACTTTCATTTTGGCCTCATTCCTCTTAATGCCTGGAATACGCTACACAACATTGTGGGATTATTGTAGAGTCATAAAATCGTGCCGTGACTTGGCTGACAGACATGACACACTACACGATGGTC
This sequence comes from Epinephelus fuscoguttatus, assembly GCF_011397635.1. NCBI lineage: Eukaryota > Metazoa > Chordata > Actinopteri > Perciformes > Serranidae > Epinephelus > Epinephelus fuscoguttatus. Next base: position 5,189,422 of record NC_064763.1, on the reverse strand, counting down.
CACACCAATCATCCCTGATCGTCTTTCACGACATGTGTGAAGTCATCGGGTTATTCTTGTCCTATTTTTATTATCATTACTATTATTCCAGTCACTGTGTCTGTTCATGTACCAGCCGAAATGTCACTCTACTAATGTAAAAAAAGTGCCACCAGATGGCAGGAGCTACATTTGAAGTACTGTACGCAAACATACAAGTCACTTAATCCTCCACAACAAGTTCCTGCAAATGTTTCACAATAAAAGCATATTTAGAAAATGAAGAGATTCTCTCAGCCGACGTTATAAGGGGCGTATAATTTGAAAGAGATACAGGAAGTGTTGAGTTTGAAATGCATTAACTTTATCAAGGCAAACGGGAGCGGATAAAAAGTAAAAAATATAAAGATACTGAGGGAATAATAAATAACGGCCCGTTTATAATGTAGTTTGCGTCAAATGAAGCTGGTAGCCTCCGCAGTTGGGGAAAGTAAAAGCCCCCCCACTATTTTTTTAATTTAGTCTTACTTTATGTCCGTCTCCATTATGAAGAAATAACATTGTTTGCTAGATAGATGCTAACGGCAGTACTCAGCAGGATGATAAAGTGCCTCTGCTGTTTCACACCATCATTTTTCACTCTGTGTGGTAACGTCCCTAGAGGAAATATCAAACAGCCTGGGCTGTTGTCCTCATACAGTTGTCTACGGCAGCAGATAGCTCTGTGTTCCTATTGGTCGAAGTGACAGCTGTGACGAGAGCAGTCGTGAACAACAAAAAGACAATCAAACATGCTAGACTTTCTGTTTGAATGTTGTGAGGTGTCCCAGACTACAATGACACACTACACGAGATGAAACGATGGATTGTCGCTTACGACGTTCATTGTTGTTTACGATCCATGCCGACACCGTACGTCGCTGCGTGGGGCTAGAATCAGGCTCATATCGAGTAGTGTGAACCTAGTCTGAGTGGGCGGAAGTTCGCTGCATAGATAAGCCTCTCATTGGGCGGAACGAGCCACCCACTGAAGTCCCGCCCTACCACCTTCGGTTGCAGTTTTCAACACGTCCTTTACTAACTTTTGCGGTGTTTCATCTTGCGGGGATGTAGCCATTTTTCTGCCATGGTTCGTGTCCTGTAGGTGATATTTTTGTGGGCGTGTTACACCAAAACCTGTTTACCCCCGGCAATGTTTTTGCAAGTACACCGCTGCTGTGGCACCGCCCAGAACGACTGTGATTGGTTGAAAGAAATACAAGCAGCCGGGGTGTTTTTTTCTCCAATCTTAAAGTAAGAATCGGCCTAGCCAGACCTTTCTTTTCTTGAGAAAGGTCTGGTGAGCGAGACTAGTGTGAACCAGGCATAAGAGAGCAGATCTTTCTCATGGTGGAGAATTTGACCTGTCAAATACAGGTGTAACATAATGATGGACATTAGATTGCCAGTGCCAGGGCTCCAGTCTGTCCATGCTGATAATGTCATGCATGATTCACAAAGCCTACAGATGTCTACCTCCCTTTGTCCCTCCCTCAAAACTGTCTATTTCTATGATTAGTGTGGGAGATGGATACAGCTCCAATGCATCTGTCCCAAAAAAATTAATTGTCCCAAACTTCACATAGTCGACTGGATTATTGATTAAACCTGCAGCAAAGTTTGATTTGTTTTAAGATGATTTTGCTCCACATTTTTCAAACATAATGAGTTTGTTTACTTTTATATGCATGAACACATACTTAGACACAAATGCATAATTACCTCTGGTGTAACTGATTACTTACACTGACATGCATCTTAAAACCATGGAACACATTTAAATCTGGCCTTTTTCACAGAGAAATTAATATAAATTCCAATTTACCAAGAGCGACCATGAATTTATAGGTTTCATATTAAGACATTTATCATTTAGACATCATTTATTGTTATTTGCCCACCAAAAAAGACTCAAAAAATGGGGCATCCAACAATGTGACTTGCAGATTGCAGATTTTGGGAAGACGAAGAGGAGTCAGATCTTCATTTATTTTGGTATTGTAAGGAAGTTGCACTTTTTTGGATTAGAGTAGGATGAGTGAGTGAGGTACAGTGAGTTTGAGTGAAGGCTGGTCTTAATAACAGAAATTGTGGTGACGGAAGGCCTTTGTTTATTTTTGTTTATTTTTGTCTATCTTTTTTGCTATTTATTTATTTATTATTACTACTATTATTATTATTATTATTATTATTATTTTCCTTCTTGAAATCTAATCTCCTTAAAAACTACAACAGGAAGCCAATTTATCTTTGTTCTCTTTTTGATCATTAAGTCTTTAGGCTGCTGTTTGTCCTGTTGATGGTGGTTTCTGTTTTTTGTGTGTTTTTGTGAAGATGTATGTTTTGTTGTTTTAATGCCTTGGTTTTGTAAACTGTGTGCTATGTGTTGTATATCTTTAGATTTGTTTGTGTCTTGTCCCTGTATTTTGTTGCTGTTGTTGTTTTGTGTTTAATTAATTAAAAAATAATAATAATGAATGAATAAGTTTTGTCTCATTACTTTGCCATGAGAAAGATCCCTGAAATGTAACTTCCTTACTTGTGATCTAGAAGCTCCACTGAATTAACTTTTATTTTACTATTTACTTCACCATATCCCTTTTACATTAGTTTTAACTTAGTCTGATGTTGTGATATCAAAAGATTAAGGAGAATCCCTGCTATCTAAGCCAAGAGTCCACACAGAAATCTTGAACTGTAACTTCAGAAATGTTTAAGAGGTTTTATAATAACTGACAATGTTACCCACAGATCTTTCTCCTACTTATCATGGTTTAACTTAAACAGGTTAGCCTGGGGCAAAAGGAACCACGTCCAGTAGCCTTGGGCTTCATGAGGATCCTAAAGGGCCAGAGCTAATGTATTGCAGCACATCCCACAACAATCATGGTTTTCTTTTTTTCTTTCCATGGGTTGGAATTGAACCCACAGCTGCTGAGGCAAGGACAAGGCCTTTTTACATAAGGGCCTCTACCAGGTGAGCTAGTGGGCACTGCAAATCTGGTTTTCAATCATGACTTTTAGAGGTGATGATTTTGTGATATCACTACTACTGCAGCCTTTACTGTTTCAATGGCTCAGTGGCTCTAAACTCTGTCAGTGGCAGAGTGGACAGTATGTCTGCCATGTGTCATGCAAGACTGGGCTTCAATTTCTCAACAGGGGGAGTTGAGTTTTACTCCTTATACTGTGCTGCACAGTGGCAGTTTGGTTAGAGCACATGTACACACCACCTTGTCACGTCAGTGGTTCAACTCCAGCATTCTGCAGTGCATTTGGGCATCAAAATTTTTCAAGCAATTCTCTTCATATTTCTGCATTTCCAGCAATGCTTTGAAATGTATTTCAGCTGTCGGCATTCACACTGCATTTTCTGCAGGTAATGCATTTTCATTGTAATCTTTGCTCTTTATAATTATTTTGCCTTTGTCATAGAAATTTAATTTTTATGTCAAATCAATCAATCAATCATCAAGGAGATGTATGCTACTACTTTTCATCACTGTAATGTGTTTCAGTGATTTTCTAAAATGGCATGTCTCTGGAAATAATGTTTGACAGCTAAAATCTCAACAACTACAAGTGCTATAGTATTTATATTTTATGGACAGCTGCCCAATCTGTAATTGCTAAACATGTTAAAACATGATGCTAATAGCGCCACCATGTGGTGAGTTATTATGTGTTTTACATTTTGGCTAATAATTACAATCTGTGAGGTGTAGCAAAACAATTATTTGCACAGAGCAGTTGTTGCATTATGCTGATTTGACTGATATAGACCACGCACATTTGCACATACAAAATATTTCCACCATTTTGTATTGTTGGGTAAATACATTTTTTGCTTCTTTTGGCACATTTGAATAACCCCAAACAAAACTCATGACTTCCTTTTAGGGTATCACTTACTGTTTGTAAATGGTTATCACACAAGTAAGCAGCTGCGAAATGGTAAATTGTATTGTACAATTTACAAATTGTAAAATAGAAACATTGCTCTTGGCTCTGAGATCCCCTTCTGGCAGGGTGTAAAACCCTTTAGAGTTTTCTAACTTCCAATGAGCAGCTTTAACCGGAATAAATCAGCAGTTTGGATACAATCATCCTTTGGCAAATACATACATTACTCTGTTTGATCCTTGCAACCACAACACACAACTGTTGCTGTGTACCACATGCAAGGTTGTGATTGTACATTTGTTAGGTCACAAATAGAATCTCCCGCCCCCACTCACACAACTCTATAATGATAATAATGTAAAGTTGTCATTAAGGTATCAACAGGATAAGTTAATACACAAGATCTGTTCATTATGCATTTTGTTATGTCAAGTGAATTTACTTAAATCAATAATGTTATTAATTTATATAAATTGGATTCTGTAGTTTTACTTACCGCATTACAAACATACTGTTTACTCACTTTGTAGAAATAAAGTATCTGCATTACTTTGCTGAATACACTTCTATTTGGATCACAGGAAACAATCAGCTGACCAGTGTGCAAAATAAAACATAACTGGTGTACTGTTTGATGAGTTCATTGAAGAGTTCTGTGCAGTGTAGCAGTGAAACAATGTTGCGTGTCATGTGGGGTTCACTTACGGAGTTTCCATGCTTTTTCTGCAGTGGGTTATGGAAAGAGGTGGGTCTGGAAGATTGGAAAAAGACATAAAAGACCATTACTGCCATTTAATATCAGTTTATGTCTATAGTATGTATGTTTGTATGGTCATTACTGCATTTCCTTTCAGAGCTACCCAAATAAAAGAGTTCATTGTAAGTTATAAAATAGAGACAGTTAGAGGCAGTGTAAATGCATGAAAGGTCAACAGAATGAACTACTTTCACATTCAGTGATTAATGTCATTTTCAAGCAGGCCCCAATTTCCCCGCAGCTCATGCTCATAATGTGGCAAATATTTGTTTGGTGTTCTTGATAAAAAACACTATTTCAAGACAGTTACATAAAGGTTTATAAAATCTTAATTCCCCAAAGATGACTTTAGAGTTGCTGCTGCTGAGCCTGAAGCAGGCTTGGAAATAGAGTGAGAGGATAACAGTCAAATGCAAAAGAAACTATAAAATATAACACCTAACTGTAGACATGGCTGTTTTCTGAAATGTCAGTAAGTCAGTTTCAGCTCACATTCTAATTCAAAGAACAGTTTCCAGTCAAAGCTGAGAGGATATGAGACAGATAAAGAAGTATAAGGTTGAAATCTAAGGACATGAATTTGTTAAGTACAAGTTCAGTAATGTGTAACAAATGTGTCACAGTTTAGTTTTACATAATAAATGTATTAATGAATAATAACCATATATATATATATATATATATTCTGTACAACAGGAAAGATTCTTCTCATCTTATTATCTGTAGTATTTTATAAGCTATTTTAAAAGCAATTGTGGAGATAGCTATCAATGACCTGGTCTACCCCCTCACCTCTTTTCCTCTTAAGCTTCCTCCTGCGCTGCTTGTTGACAAAGCAGGCAGCCATCGTACTGAACAGGACGGCTGCTGCCAGGAAACAGATTGTGGCCACAATGCCAGCCACCACAGGCCGTGCCAGTCCACGTTCCTCCACCAACTCTGGAGGGGGGAAGATGTCTGTGGTGTGAGGAGGGAAGAGTCAGGGAAGTAAAGCTAGCTGAAGTCAGTGTAGTAGCAACATAAAGAGAGTGTATAAAAAAAAGAGTGGCATAACAGTTTGCAGCTGTGTGTCAGCACAGACGGGGCCGACCCAGAGGTGGAGGAGATGACACATTAATGGAGAAGCCTAAAAAAAACAAATGTAAATTTTGCTTTGCTCTCTGGACTTCTGACGTTGGTCTCCCCTACATTAACGCTAATGTCAACCAACATGCTGATGTCACCATTTTCTGGCTCTGAAATACAGGGTGATATTTACAATGGGATTACAACGCACATTTGAGTCCACTCTAAAAGAACACACTGTGCTTTGATTAGGCAGCTATTTAACTACATGAGAAACCAAGTCAGGATGTTCTGATGTTTTTTGGGGGGTATGCATATACGTTCCTTTGCTTTTTGCCACCCTTCCAAACAAAAAAGAGACACCTCATGCAATAACATAAAGGTTCCTGAAGATGAGCCTTTGAAAGGAAAAGTCCTGCCTTACCCAATGAGATTCAAATATGCAAGGGCTGACCTTAACGACTGCATGTGTCTTCAAAATGGGCATTTCTGCAGGGAATATATGCTGTGATGACTTAGCAGAAAGTAAACTTGTTTCCCAAATGATCTGCTTTCAGAACTTACAGTGTAGAAGGCTGCAGAGGGAAATGATGTTTCATACACAACATTACCCTGCTGGAAAGATGAAGCTACATGTGCACTATATTGACTGGTTGCTACCTCTTTAGGATAAACATTGACATTATTGTTTGAGATCCCCCCCCGATCCCCTTTTTTACACTCTGAGACACTCATTAAAAAAAAACAAATGAGGACAAAACAAAACAAAGCTAACAGACAGATATGAGATCACAGAGTTATTAAAAAAGGGCAAATTTGCCTAATTTATAAAAAGATATCACACAATGCATGCAGTGATAATGAAAAATGTGTCTTGTTGGCATAAAAAAAATCATCTTAAAATGACACCCAACAATCCAGAATCTATGAACATGCAAGTATTTTCATATTATTTTTATACTTTTTTTTAAAAGTATATTTACTAAAGTACTCAACCTAAGTATAATTATGAGGTGCTTGTACTTAAGTATTTCCATTTTATGCTGCTTTATATTTCTGCTACACATGGTTTCAGGAGGAAATATTGTACATTTTACAACACTACATGTATGTGTAACTACAGCTATGAGTTACTTTTCAGATTCATATGAATAATTATAATATACTGTAATAGAAACATGCACATTATTCTGAAATAGGCCATTCTGCATATAAAGTACATTTACTTTTGGTAGTTCAATTATATTTTGATGCTAAAAATAATTATTCGTTATTATTATTATTATTAGTAGTAGTAGTAGTAGTAGTAGTAGTAGTAGTAATATTTCTACACTATGGTGTTCTTACTTTTACTTAAACGTCCAGTGTGTAGGATTTAATGGCATCTAGCAGAGAAGTTGCAGAATGGAAACTTCTTCGGTGTGCCAAGCATGAAGAACTATGGTGGGCTAAGCGAAAATGCGCAGATGCAAATGGCCTTCTTTCATGTAGAGTTCTGATGAGGCCCAAATAATCAGGCTCGACCATACATGAACCTGCACAGTTTCTGTCCACGTCCCCAAAAATTATTATACTATATTTTATATATCATAATTAAAAAAAATTAAAACATTGATTACAAGCTAAGGGCTGATGTGTTTCCTTGCACCACCTCTGCTTCTTTTCTTCCTTATTTCAATAGTCTGTTGTCTTGTGCGCAACAGGTTCATCAGAACAGCTTGCGCCCCTTAGTGCGTCTCGTGTGCATGGCAATCCATGGCGATGCGGCACACAGATGATGATCACCACTCTTCACTGCATGTTATGCACATCTCTCCCACTGCTGTGGAGGCAGAACAAACAGTGCCAATCTGTGGGGTTCAAGTCATTGGGCCCTGTCAGGCTCGGGCAGAGAATCAAAGCTCTAACCTCGAGCCAGTGCTTGGTTTGTCCCCTCTGGGCTACAGTAGAAGAACATGGCGGACTCTGTGGGAGAGGACCCACTTAGTATGAAAATATAAACAACTCATTCTAAAGTAACAAAAAACACAATGATTCACATTTTTGGATGATTATACATAATCCAAAACATAGTTTTGAATATTATATACCATTTTTACCAATAGATGCCCCTAAATCCTGCATGGGCATTAAACTAAAGGATCTTCGTACTTTTTCCACCAGTGTACCATTCTCAGTGTACGTGCAATTAAAGTATTCATCAACACATCACAACTGATTACTGGACCACGACTGACTCCCCAAGGAACTGTGATGTCATAAATCCTGCTGATACATCTGAGTGTTACACTAAGATTTTCAGTGAAACTTTCGTCCTTCAGTGTGTGAATGTGAAAACAAACTCTGCACATTCATCATTCTATACAGTGAAGCTCAAACATCAAGTGAAATAACTATGTGCAAAACACAGTTTTGAATGGATGGAGACTTAATGGGAAGACACCATGATCTAGAAAAGTAGCTGTAACCCAAACTCCTCACTCCTGCCTTGAACGTGGTATACACTGCGATTTTGGGCCGTCCCAGATGAGAGATGACCAGCATGAATAAACGAGGTGATATCTTTGGTGGTGGCTCTAATAGGTGGTCTTACATTGCTTAGTTAGAGAGGTTCAAGGATGGCCATTGTCTACTAACCAACCAATAGAAATGCAGCATGAAATGACGCACTGGTGCTAAATCCAAACAAACAGAGGGATAGCAGCTTGCCATGGAGGCAAAACATACTTAAAGAAATGTGTGGGATTTCCAGCAAAAAAGAAAACCTTGTGGAGTTGTGGCAGCAGAATCCTTGCCTGTATGTGTCCTCCAGCTCTTACCATGATGGCATAAAGAAGGACGAAGCATGGAAGGAAATAGTGGCGGAGTTGCAGCTGCCAGGTGAGCAACCTAGCAGCTAGCAAACACACACAGACACACCACAGTATACAGTGCACACAAAACTTATAAACGTTATTTAATAATGTGACCCTCTATGTTGTGCTTCACAGTTGGAAAAGTAATAACCCGTGCAGCATCCTTGCGCACTCAGTATGGGAAGCTATTGCATTGCCTGTGATTCAGTAGGCGCTGTCAGCACACAGTCTGCATAAATTAAACTTGATGTCGTAAGTTTATTAGATCCATGTCGCACAGTGTAGCTTGCACTGATTGCTAAAAACTCGCTGTCTGTAGGAGGCTTTACACAAGAACAAAAACACAGTAGTGTGTGAGCAAACACACAGTGTCACCACCATCTCAGGCATACCACAGTGCTTTTTCTCATAAATATCCTCTAGCTTAACTGTATTCCAAATAACACCAAAGGACAGCAGTAGACAAAATACTTGTCCATTCAGATGAGTCAGAACAGTCTGTAAGAGACATGATATGCTAATGATTTGGTTGTAAGAGCTAGCATCTCAGTCAGAAGAGAAAACCAGGATGTTCACTTGTATCAGGCGTATCTGGAATATCTGCAGATAGACATGGCCTAACATGAAAAACAGACATGAATGCTGTTTCTAAATCATCAGTGGCTATTAACAGATGAAACGTTTGGTTTTGTTTGCAATTTTTAAATGATTCATGCCAAAATTAAATAAAATCTGTCTGAATGAAATGGTTGAAAGACTGAACTTTGTATAAAAAACTGTGGAAACTCTCTGAGGTCCCTCTCAAACATTAAAGGTACAAAATGGTTTAATAGAGCCCCTTTCCTACTACACAAAAAACCTGCTAACGCCTGCTAACATCTGGCTTTTTTATGTAATGGGAAAAGTTACAATCAGCATTCACTCCCAGATCAAATGACTTTGCAGTAGTCATGGGTATTTATCTGTTCTGGCTCCAATCAGCAGTGATGGAAACACAACATCCCGGTGAACACACTTATTTAAGCTCCTTAACCACTGAGATGCAATGATGGGCCACCACAAAATACCATCTGTCTCTGTCCAATCAGCACCCAAGCATCGTTCCAATCGCTCCAATCGTTCCAGTGACTGAATAAGTGAGAGATATATTTCTTTATATATATATATATATATATATAAAGAGGTAACCATTGTAACATTTTCACAGGCCTCCATGCTGCTTTCTACTGTTTACTGACCTGTTTTCCGGCCTGCACGTTATGTTGAACATGACACACAGTAAAAAAACAGATAGGCATACTTGTCTACTGCAGAGCTTCGTACATGGCTCCTGCTACTGGCAATGGGAAAGAGGTCTATAGCCAATTCTTAGCAGATTTATCTGTGTATAAGAAGCTTTGTACATGCACTAGCTTTGGTGGAAAAGGGGTATGAGATTGGTCTCTAAATGCAGCAAGAGCCAAATGAATGACTGCTTATGCTGCTGAAGCACCAACGTACACTGTCATGTACACGTACACTTCTTTCCGTAAGAAAGGGAAATTGTGGTTCCAAAAACAGAGAAGACAAGAAAGAAAGAAAACAAATTTTGTAAAAAATAACTTTTAAAGGTGCATGATAGAGACATGGATCAAGAGACGAAGGATGGGGGGCTCACAAAGACTGCTAATCCAAAGGGCCCAGAATTTGGTGCTAAACCCCTGTCTGTATGTCTGCTAGGGGATCTTTCCCCAGCTGAACTGCATGAGTATGAACAACCCATAGTGGTCATCCCAACAATCACTAAAAAGACTAACTTACCAACGTGGAAAAACAGACACAATCTCTCAACATCCCAGTGGCATCTCCTACTATCAAAGTACATTTCAATAGAAAGACAAATAGCATTAGAAATTGATTCATTTCACAGATGCTGGGCTCCATCCATCAACATCACCCATCCACTCGCCTAACACATACACACACACACACACACACACACACACACGGATATATCTTCATTGCGGTAAAAACCATCCCCTACTGCCAGTGACATCAATGCCCCACCTCCACATACCTCAACTACAGAATACACTATAAAATACTACTGTAGAATATATTTTATTAATAAAATTGTAAAATATTTTATCTTAATATTTTAATATCTTAAGTACTAGTGTTAAACCCTGTAGCATAGTGCATATTCTATTTCTATTCCAAAGCACATTTGCATTTTATTTTACTGCTTTATATTCACATACTTTTTTTTCATACTGTTATTCTTACTTCTTATAATTCACTATTCTTTACATAGGAGCCACTGTAACGAGTCACAATTTCCCCTTGGGAATCAGTTAAGTATTTCTGATTCTGATTCTTATTCTGAAAACACAGCCAATATAATAAAGATGACAATGTGCAGAACCTTTTACTCCTTAACCCTTTCTCTTTACACTCATGGTATTCACCTTATTCCTGAGGGCGCTACTGTAGAAATGATTATGGGTAAAACTTCTGGTGTGATAGCGGCAGTAATTAGTCCTATTGACTGTCTATGATTTGTCACAGTGGTAAATCTTGATGACTAACTGCCAACAGTTTTTTTTTTAAAGTATTTCTCCTTAAATTTAGGAAATATTACTTTGTTTTTAACAGATACTTAACTAATGGTTAATTAGCATTAAAAAAAAAAAGTCCTTACAGAGCTCCAGTACCTGTTGCGCTGTCCATGCCTATAACAACCAGACTAAGCGACATTTGCTGCTTTAACAACAGTGTTACAGTAAACATGCACCCAGAACAAAAAGGGATTGCTTCTGTTACCTATCGTACAGCTTCTAAAAGGAATAGGTAGCCACCTGTACTGCACACTGTTAATGCCAGATTGTCCCATTTAAAAAAATAAAACGCACCATTCCTTACTAAATCAAGTGGATCTTCTCATGCACCCACTACTCTTATGTATACTCTATTTTTTTGCCATGCTTGAAATGACATTAGGCATAATAAAACGGAAAGAGTCTGGAGAGCGGATAAGTATTAGATCAGAATTTACAGAATTTGAAAGTGACATCTAGAATAACAGGTCTGTCACTCAACATCACTACATGATATCCCTGTCCCTGTCTGACTACATTCTCAACCTACATTAGTAGGTTTCCTGTTATAAAATAAACTTAGCAGTATACCTTGAATTACGTGCTTAGTCATTTCCACTCAGGATGTGTTACTGATTTACCATACTTATTTCATATCATATAAAAGGAATGCCTAAAGTTATTCATTATACTACTACTTTATAGTATTGATATTACCAAGATGTGCTGCTAAATTCTGTGTCATGTTTCACTCAGCAGCAGTGTTTATGAGTTGTCAGAAATCATTAATCATAAAAACTACCAATGCTTTCAGATGGCTGTCAGAGATGACAGAGGTAACATCACGCTATTCCATCTTAGGTGTAACAGGTGGTGTGTTTCACAGGTTTTATTTCCCAGTCGCTCTAGAAAAAAAAGGATTAGCGTACTGTTACGCACTGGAAAAAGCACTGGAAGTTGCACCTACACCTGCTGCAAGGTATCATGGGGGCTCGGAATAAAGTGGATAGAGTTACCAACCTTTTGAACTGCCCTCTGTTATTAATGTTGGAGCTGGCCTTCATGCTTGTTAGAGTGGTTTATATGCTGCAACGAAGCATGATACAGCAAAATGCAGAGTGTTGTCCCTTGGTGCTTGAAATAACTACTGATCAGCCACTGTTATCTTTGGGAGGACAGGGTGTACCTACATCATGTTTTGAGCATGATGCCGATTGACAATATGCACAGAAAAGGCAGTCATATTTATACTCGATCAACAGAGAAACAAGCAGGAGGCTTTGATCACCACATTGCACAGCTGTCCACCTTCACCAGTAGAGGGAAGCAGAGTACTTCCAGAGATCCAAGGTTTCCTGAGCAAATCTTCTCTAGAAATGTTACCAACAGCTGCTCAAATGATGTGCACTCAGTGACCTCTGCAGGGGAGTGACATCACATTTTAAGGGGTTTCATTTTAGATTTAAAAAGACTCTCAGTGTTGCAACTAAGAAAAGACAGGCTTTAATGGATCCTTTTTAAGCACAAAGCAGCCCAACACAATCCATGGGAGACAGGCAGAACGATGATGTCATACTTTTCAGGATGGTACAAAAGAGTGTGTATGTAAAGACAGCTTAAATTTAATAGTGCTGAGTGGGCAAAATGTAAAGTTGGAGTTGCTGTGTGTGCAATACATCTACAGCCCCTCCTCAGCTCAGAAATGTTCAGATTGCCTGAGGTTAGAGATGCAGGTTCCTGCCAGAGGTTGTTGGGTTGAATCCCAGCATCGACAAGAAAATCTCCATTTCAAGGCAGTGAGCCAAGCTTCTTCTCTCAGCCTTTGATTCATTTTTACATGCATTATAATGCTTATATTTTGTAAAATTTTGTAATTTTGTAAATCATGACCACAAGTGAAATTACAGTGCAGTGTGATGAAATTGCTCACCTGTGCTGGACACTCCTACTACGTTACTAGGCTCGCTGATCATGTCATCCATGACGGCCATGACACGGAACTCATACCACGCCTCCTACAGTAGGAACAGAGAGATCTACTTTTAGAAGTTAAACTCATGTCTGGTGTCAGAAAGATTCAGTCAGTCAGGCTGTAGGATTCAGTTTGTGTCTCCAAAGAGCAGCCAGCTGAGCCACGTTGACTTTGGAAAATAACAGTGCACCTCAGCCAACAGTTCACATTCAGTGTTTAAAAGCCAAAAGTCCTACATGAATGACACAATGGAACCTAGAAGTCATGAAATGAAAACTGAATTCGGCATGATTCCAATTTTTTATTTAAGGGGCACTCCATTAATTTTACACATAAAGATCAGTTTACAAAACACATAGAACTCACAGCTAATGAAAACAGCTGGCTCTGGAGGAAGCCTTCTAAAAACTGACAAAATCACACTCTTGATGTCATATACCTCTTTTCAACCAACATGTTACAGGTTCCATTCTGGTTCCTGTACCACCTAATTTTGAACCGTTCGGAGCATTTTGACAAAAAGTAAACTGGTTTGGAAACCAAAAAAAGAGAGCAGGTTTTCCTTGACCTGAATTGCGAACCATGATGACATCAGTGGGCGTGTCATATTGTGCAGGTTGAAAAGAGATGATGGAGAAGGCAACAGTGGAGAACTCAAGTGAGAAATAATTGACAATAAGTGTTGTACATGGCAATCCATCGTTTCAACTCATGTAGTGTGTCACAGAAGACGACAACCAACGCCACGTCTGGGACACCTCAAGACGTTTCAACAGAAAGTCTAGCATGTTTGATTTTCTTTTTGTCTTTCAGGACTTGTCCCGTCACAGCTGTCACTTTGACCAGTAGGAACACAGAGTGATCTGCTGCCGTGGACAACTGTATGACAACAACACCACAGCTTTTTAGATATTTCCTGTAGGGATGTTACCATACAGAGTAAAAAGGGAAAAATGCCGGCGTGAAACAGCAGAGGCACTTTATCGACCTGGTTAGTACTGCCATTAGCATCAAGCTAGAATGTTCTTTCCACATAATGGAGAGGGACATAATGTAAGAAAATTAAAAAATAGTGGCGGGGCTTTTACTCACCACAACTGCAGAGGGCACCAGCTTCATTTGAAACAGACTACATTATAAACGGCCCGTTATTTATTATTTCCTCTGTATTTTTCTATTTTTACATTTTATCCGCTCCCGTTTGCCTTGATAGAGTTAATGCATTGCGCTGTCATTTCAAACTCAACACTTCCTGTATCTGTATAAAATTAAAATCCTGTTATAACTTCGGTTGAGAGAATCTCTTCATTTTCTAAATAGGCTTTTATTGTGAAACATTTGCAGGAACTTGTTGTGGAGGATTCAGTGACTTGAATATTTGCCTATGGTACTTTAAATGTAGCTCCTGCCATCTGGTAGCACTTTTTAGGTGACTACAACATTTCAACTGGCACATGAACAGACACAGTGACTGAAATAATAGTAAAAGTAATAAGAGGAGGACAAGAATAACCCTATGACATCACACACATTGTGAAAGACGACCAGGGATGATTGGTGTGGACCATCGTGTAGTCTATCATGTCTGTCGGCCAAGTCACAGCATGATTTTATGACTCCACAATCACCTAATGTGACATAGCGACTGTCAGAACAGACAGAAATGTTGTGTTGTGTGAACCTGGCATTATTCTCCCTGCTTCACTGGTGTGTATTTGTCTACATTTGTGTCTTCCTTACTTTGTTGCTAGAATTCACTAATCGTGTCAGGCTGGGTTTAAAGAGTTGTATTATGGGAAAATATTAGTGTTTTTGGAGATTGTTCCACACTAGTGATATCTCACATCTTCCCCTAAATTTTTATTCATAGAAATTTTAGAAAGACTCTCCAATCTGTAAACACCAAATGAAGAGAAGTTTGGATGACATACATGTAGTTTACTAATATAAAATAATCTCAATTATTTTTTTTATTCAGGCAGCAGAATGATGTAAACCATAATTAATAGAAGCTTAATGTGGTTTGTCAAATTGCTTTCAAGTTGATATGATATAATCATATCACAAGGCTGTGTGGTGATGAGATAACACGTTTAAGGAGGAACAAGTAATACTATTTAAAAAGAAAAAGAGGACAAGAATTTCAGCAGAAACTGAATGGGAGCAAAAGCATTGATTATGTGACTCTCATAATGGATGATTAATGTGTCTTAAGATGGATAAATCATCTATGGCTAAGTCATGATGAAAAGACACATTAAACCTTTTAGAACCTGTTTGATTCTCTTGGTGCTGGCTGTGCTCTCCACAGTGTAGGGTCAGCTACAGAACAGCAGCTGTGGAGCTGGCAGAGATTCAGTGTTTTGCTCAAGGACACTTCAGCAGGGTGCAATACCTACTTTACTGTTCTGTTGGCGTAACACTCAAAAACTTCTACCAAATATGCTGTGGACTGAGTTGTCAGCTCACACGTTTCCTACACTGTCAGCAAAGACTGAGAATCTGAATGTGGAGAAAAGCGTGAAACCAAACATCATACCAGTACTTAGGTGGAGACAGCCAAACAGAGCAAACTGGTCAAATTACCACAACCAATGCAGTAAGAAATGTGCAGCAAAAAAGTTATACAAGCTGGATGCATCGTGTGTGTATTGAGAGAGCTAGAGAGAAGTGTGTGTGTGGGTGTTTGCTGTGCAATGGGAGGAGAGATAAAAGCATCTGCATGGAGCTGACAGTGGTAGTTAGATTAAAGAAAGAAGCTCAAGCATGTCATGGGAGGAGAATTAGCCGATATGAGCAAAGATGTGAAATGAAGAAAAAAAGGTGAAAAAAAGAAGAATTGTGTCAGAACTCATAAATCAGTAAAGATATATTGATTTTCCTTTGCTATAGTGAAACTCACTGCCGTCTAAAGCATATTGTATTCTTGATTCAAAGTCACACAGTGTATTATTTTGTAACTTCATGTTTCGGTTGCTATTCTCTCAGTTTGGGATGCTCAGTACAAGCCACCTGCAGACCTGCAGGAGTAAAAGCATGTGTGTGTTCAGCAGGGTAGACACAACATACAGGAGTAAAAACAAGAAATGCCACAATGTAAAACCCAGAGATGGTCAGGAAGTGAAGCTAGTCAGCGTGAGCACACCTGCATTGTTACTATGACAACCAAGGTGGATATGGCAGCACATTATTACACAGTATGTATGCAGAGTCTGATCTGGATTATTTAGAGCATTAACAGTACAATCTGAAAAACAAACTGATTCTGCCTGCAGTCTGAACACAGCCTCAGTGTTGAGCTTTGTTCAAGTATTAAATTAAGTGTCTTCTGCACTGTGAAACAAAGCAGACCTAATCATCAGTTTTTTTGTTCTTACACCTTCACTAGCAAACAGTGTAAAATCATGGATCATGATAACTTGCACTCATCACTCCTGCTGTGGAGATTTGAGAACCCCAACTGAAATAAAACAACATACAGAGACGCAAACAGTGCAGTTGCCTGAAAGAGGCTACAATGGATATTTTTATAATAACAAGGTATCCAATGGCACATTGCTATCACATTGTCCTTTTCATGAAAGTGGTCACTGATGAACCTACAGAGAATTATCAGCTGAGTTTGCAGCTCCCCCCCATTTAAAGCGACACTTACCTTTCTGGACATTTTACACTGTTCTTTGTTTCGGTTAAAATGATATTAATAAACTGATGGCACACTAAAATGTAAGTGAATTCCATTAGAGATACAAACTCATAATTATACCATTCTCATACGATTCTAAGAAAATTCTGACCAATCATTGCATTCGGCCCCAATGCAATGATTGGCCGAGCATCCTGTCTGTCTTCCCCATTCTGGAAGCAAAGGCTTTGTTTGAAAAACCACTGTCCCAGACCCTGTATTGTTCCGATAACTTTAAGACTTTCATTCGTAGTTTCAGAGAGGGAAGGAGAGAGGCTCTGAGAAGGACCAGAGTGTGGTTAAATTGTCTTTGCTGCTAGCTTGTCATCATTCCTTTCAAAATTGTATTTATTGTCAAAATTTGGCAATATGACCTTCTCATTCTAAAAGCCCAGACTTTCATCTCTTTAAAATCAAACTAGAATTACCACCTTGCTGTTGCAAGCTTCCACAAGCCTTTTAAGTTGCACTTATAGCTTACATCCATGTAAAAACATGATTGCTTCACACACATCTTGCCCCCATCAACACAGAAGATCTGTTACAATCAGCACAGTTTCAAGGTGGACACTCAAGATCAGTGTCACCAATTCAGCATCTGGCCAAATGTCTCCCCTTCTGTTTCTGAGATATGACATTCGATAATGGCCAGAAAAGTGTTTTTGCAGAATGTTATGATGTCACAGTGAAGCTGACCTTTGACCTTTTTAGATAAAAAATTTCACCACTTCATTATTAGTATATCCTATATGCTGATGAAGTGGTGTATGAAATTTGTATGATTTTTTTTTCATAATTAGTGTATGAATTTTGGAGTTCAAAAACATGTTTCGTGAGGTCACAGTGACTTTTGACCCTCAATCACCAATTTCTAATTAGTTCATCTTTAAGTCTTAGTGGACATTTGTGCCACACTTGTGGTGCATAACTTTGACCCTGAAAAAATAGAGGTTTATTTAACCCTCCATTACGTCCCAGACATCTCTTAAGCCTGGACCTGGCAGATGTAGGTCTTGTATAATTGTGTATTTAAAGTCTACAGTCTGTATCCTGTCTTTACCTGAATGAGGTCCCGGGCGAGCAACTCCGTCTCCCCAGCAGGAATGCTGTCGTCCAAACTCTCCCATCGTTCCCCCAGGCGAAACTCCATGACATAATGCTGGATAGGTGCTGTATGATTGGCAGGCGGGATCCAGGTGAGCAGGACTCCCTGCTGCGTGCGATTGGCTGTGAGGCACCGTGGTGGGGTAAGCAGCACCAATGGTTCAGGGGTACTTATAGGAAATACTGAAAGAGCACATCAGGTTTAAGAATGTTTGTGTGTGAGTGACTCACTTATATATTCAGTGAACAGTTTCTCCAGCATGATATGAATGATTCAGGCCCCCTTTACACTTTGACACTGACATGTATCAGAACTAGACTGTGACTAAATGTGATTAAGCTTTTCTACCAAATGCATCTCTGACATAAGCATCTCTGACAAACATTCCCATGACTTCATCTTTAAGTCTTTGCATCTCATTTCATCTTGCCAGCTGATTGTCATCTACAGCTGTCCTGACAGTTAATTTAAGGCCAGTATGATGCGATCCAATCCATCTTCCTGGTCGGATCTGTGTACTAAAGTTTATTCTCATTTGCATAGGCATTAAAATCACTCTGCACTCACACCTCACACACAGTTTTTCTCTGACCACCTGTGTCCTTGCTGTTGCCCTCATTTACTAATTCAAATGGTCATGTCCATTACAAACAAATAACTGTACATGGTATCCAACATATTAGTTACTACTTTAGTATTCTGCGTCAATAGAAAGCATTTAGCTTTAATAGATGTGTCAGGATATGTGACAAATGGATGGTGTAAAAGGTTTTTAAAGGGGAGAAAGACAACAAGCAGCCTCTGGGCTGAATGCTTTGTCTTCTTTGTTTCTATTCCTTGGCTGACACAGAAGGTGATGAAGCGTGAATAGTTATCCCAATTTTCAGCATGTCACTTATCTTTAAGTAATAATCTGTGACAGCTTCATTTATACTTAACAAATGTCCTTTCTCTCAATGCTGTAAGAAATGACATAATGATTCAACCACAGCTAAAGCTTCTACACTTTGGCTCTGATAATCTGTTTAATTGGGAAAAAAAAAAAAAAGTTTGAAGCCCACAGATATAACTGAATTGTCTTGTTGTATGTTGTATTTCACAACATTTAACTATGATACATTATAACAGGACATTGTCAGAAAAAAAGTCTTAACAAACTGTAGCAAATGAAAGTTTGAGCTGGTGACGGTCGATTTCACCACCTTCTAATGACAACTGTCACTGGCAAATGTATTCAGCTGTAGTTAAAAAACATTAATTCTGTCAATTGGCGGAACAGCAAAAGAATAAATCTTGGCTGCTGTCTGGTTAAAGGATTCTTTCTTTGCACACTGGTGTCTCCACATTTGGGTCAAAGATGGTTTTGTGGAAGAAGAAACACTTTGTACTGTTTGATGTTTGGGAAAAAAAGGAGTGGGTTGTGTCCGTTTGCTGCTAATATAATACCAACAGAGTGGCGAGTGTTTTTGTACATAAATGATTAAGATAATTACCTCAATTTTAGTCAGGTAGTGAGCAAGTAGCACAGCAGTTGTGATGTTAATTGCCAATCAATAAATATAACACCATTTTAATGTTAATGTAATGCAATAACAGTATTACAGTATATCATGAAAGTAATATCTTAATAAATATGACCTATGCAGCTCTTTTTTGTTGTTGATAACCAGGCAAGTATACTTTGATGACATTCTTCAGTGAGATAGTTCGGATATTTTGAAGTGAGGCTGTATAAGATACTTGTCTATAGTAAGTGTATTACACACAGTAGCTGTATTACATACAGCGCTCCCTGTTTGCAGAAACAGATGGGACTAGCACACCTGAAACATATTTTAGCCACTTAAAAAAAGGCATACCTAAAAATCTTAATGTCAGTCTAAGGGGATGCTATATTTGGAATATTTTCACTGCTTTACCTTGCTGTCAGACAGCCCTTTCCTTTGGCACTACATGTTCTCAACTGTTTAACCTCTGTGTTTCTATGCAAAAATGCCCAACTATGCTATGCGCTGTGTTATGTTGCACGTCAGCTGTTTGGGTTTGAAAGTGCTGTTTTGCGATCCAACTGAAACAAAACTTCTCTTTTCTAAAGATTTCTAAGATGGTGCATGCTTGTGTTTTTCTGGGCTGTTCAAACAAAGAAATTAAAACAGCTGTGGCAAGTTACACTGAATACAGACATCAACACTCCACCTGCAAGACTGACACAACTTGCAGTGAACATTTCTTTCAGGAGGATTATGTAAAACCACTGCCAAATAAGCCAGAGAGACACTTGCTGAGGAGCACAGCTGTACCCAACCATCAGGTAAAGTGACACTAAATACCTATAAATAAATGACACCACTCACCGAAAATCTAGGGGCATAAAGATCCATCATTGTGGATCAATATATTAATTCAGTGATCAACGATCCAGTATCATTGATGCAAAGGAAAAACATTGATTTATATTGTCATCTTTAGGTTATGCCTTTATTTTGAAAGTCTGTGTCACCATCAAACAGCAGCAGGCAAATGGCAAGCGACCAAGAGAAAGACGATGAGGATAAACTTATTTACCCGGGAATAAATCAGTAGTGTGGAAATATTATCAATTATGGAGAAAAAATGGATCAGCAGACAGAACACATGTGGCATGTAAACAATACTGTGACAAGATAAAACATGACGTACCTGCCTCCCAAACTTCCCTCTACAGAAACATTGGCTGCTCTGTTGGGCTATGGGCTAACAATGTTGGGCTAAAAAAATGTGCTTGCAGGCTGAAATTCAGCTAAGCTGTTCTGTTAGGAGATACAGTGACTTAAACCAACAGTGAGTAAGAAAAATAATGACGTTATGAGTAATTTGTTGTAATTTCTATGAGTAGAGGAAAAAAAATCCACTAGCTGCTAGGGTACTTTATGCAATGTAAACATGCTTAAGCTAATAATGGGTGACTAGCATAAAACAATTGTTTGGTCCGTGAACCTTGACAGTTATTACTGAGCTGAATATGATACTTTTGTGAAATGATCTTGTTGTTAATCCATGTTTTCTGGCTGTTTGGAAAAGTTTGCCTTCAGGGCTTTAAGCCAGATAACCCTGAAGTTTTATGAAAAAGATGATGGTTTGGGTTAAAATTAACATTTCTGACAGAAAGCCCTGAAAGCTAACTTATCCCATGTGCTTTTTTTTAATGTGTGTTAGTGGAGACAGTTTAAAGTGAACTTAACTGTACTTATTATTTGTGTGTTGTTTTTATCATTTATGGCCAAAAGTAAAAAAGAAAGGGGTGGCAGCTTCTTTTGTAACAGACATTGTTAAATGGACATATAATATTGTCTCATATGGATCACAGGCCCCTGAATGGCATCAAATCAAAATCGTATCATGGCAGACTTAATTAATAAGTAATATCTTATTGTTATCCAAAGAATTGATATAATTTCATGTTTTGATGAAACTTGTAATTTACACCCCTAGAAAGAACTAGTAAAGTGTAAAGCTCTGGCATCCTGATTCAGAAAGATCCTGAACTTGCGTTGTAACCAGGTCCCACTCAGGGCAGCAGTAGCTCTCTGTGTCTGTGAGCAGGGGTTTGTTTACACAGTTAGTTTGTGCTCTTTCTTGGCCTTCAGTTTCCACAGAAGTTTCCCCTCTTTCCTTTTGGTCTGTTCAGTCTCCCTCCACAAATGTTCATCCTTTGTATACTCTGGTTCAAAAAGGTATTCCTTTGTCTCAATAGTTGTTGTCGCTGTCATTATCACTCATTTTTATAATATTCTATATTTGTTGTTCCATTTCATAAACTGCTGAGAGTCTGACCCAAACAGCTGACCTGTGGCATAACCCATTGCATGGCACAGTTGGGCATTTTTGCGTAGGAATACAGACGTTACATGGCTGAGAAAATACAGCGCCAAAGAAAACTGTCTGATGGCAAGGTAAAGTGGTGAAAATATTCTAAATATAGCGTCCACTTAAACTGATATTGATTATTGTTTTTTAGGTAGGCCTTTGTTGAAGAAGCTAATTTACATTTTGCTGTTAACCTCCATTCACAGTGATGCATTGCTAAACTTGTAGGGTACAAGTGCCATCTGCTTCTCCAAATAAGGAGCACGTCAACCTCCATCTACTATATGTAATAAACTGGCCATCTACCTCATCCAGCCCCACTTCAAAATATCCAAACTATCCCTTTAACAACAAGCACCTATGTTATTTGATCTGGTTTTATAAATGTAGAAACAGTGTTTGTAATATCATCTCATATTGTGTCAACAAAAAAAGGCCTGCATTGTAACTCATTGAAAATAACTGGACTTGAAAAATTGGAAAAGTGCAATTACATATTTCCTTTGAATACTTAGGCCTGACAATATCACAGACTTTTTATTAGAGGCAGAAAATAATTATCTCAGACTTCACTCACTTACTCACTGACTGCCCAACAGTGGCTTGTAGGAGGGTTAAAGGTATACTGCGCAGGGTTTTCGGTTACTGTTTGTAAACATGCTCACTAAAAGCTAACCTGGATTTCATCTGGTTTGGTGTTGCTGTGCCCCTTGGATTCCTGCTGCTTACAGTTCGACACCTGGTTGCCACATTTTCATAATGCCCAATCTGACTTGAGCACTGCAAGTTTACATGCCCACAAATGTCCCGGGCACAGAAGATCTATACAATCAGCACAGCTTAAAGGTGAACACCCTAGATAAGTGTCATCAATCCAGTATCTGACCAAATGTCTCCCCTTCTGTTCCTGAGATATGACAGAAAAATGGAAAAAGGCAGATAAATACAATGCCGCACACTACTTGTGGGTCACAAGTCATGATTGAGAGGGATTACTTCTGTATGAGTCTATGCATGGTTTTATAGGAAAATCCTGCACAGTACATCTTTAACAATGTCTAAATACATTCACTGAACCTGAATTACTTCTGCTTCCTCCCTGAATGTCCCTCAGCTATTTTTTTTTAAGTTTCTGATTAAACACCTGTAAACATAAAGGCAATATGAAAATGATCCTCTGCAGCCGAGATGCCCCTGAATTCTTTAGTCTGTGAAACATGACACAACCAGCACTCAAACAGAGGATGTTGTTTGAATTTCCACATAGTTTCATCTACAGTACACAACTTTCCAAAACTACTGCTCTACCACTGGAGCGCTTATCTTATCTGGAATGATATCTAGAAATGTATCTTGCACCGGCCCACTTTCATATTCATATTGAGCTGAGCACTTTTCATAGTTCTTCACAGTTCTCTTCCTTGATTAGAGACAAATTATTTAAATGAAAGTGTTAGAGTGCAAATCTGAATAAGGTTTGCAAGCCCTCAAAAAGTGAGCATAGTGATTGAAAAAAAAATGTTGTCTTTAACAAAAATACTTAATATAAAAAAGATAAAGAAATAGAAATTATTCTGAGGGTTTCAAGGAACATGCTCTCTGGTTGATCCACAGTATGTGCCTGTCACAGCCATTTTATCATTTGATCCCTTTGTCCCAGTCGAGTAGCAGTGAGTATACTAACCTAGTGTGTTCACAGTGACAACCTCGCTGAAAGGACCTGTGCCAAGCTTGTTTTGGGCCAGGATGCTGAACTGGTATGTTGTCTGTGGCTCCAAGCCGGGCACCACCATCCAGTCATGGCCTCCAGGCACGGGTATGGAAAGCCAATCATGGGGACCTAAATGCTCCCTCTTCAGCCTGTACAGGAGTCAGAATGAGACGTGAGCACGCATACAGGAAAGATATGAAAAGTGATAACAGGCGTACCTTCAATATTTTGTTTAAGTTTGAGGTATACATCAACTTCATGTTGATGCAACCCAATCGCCAGGAAACAACATTGAAATCACACATTTCTGTAAACCACGAATATATTACAAATGCCTGTAACGTATGGTTAGATTTAGGCACAAAAACTCGCTTTTCCTCTTTTTCTGACTTAAAATAAGTGCTGTTGGGGGCACAAACCCCTCTGAAAAAGCAGCAATGTCTCTGTCAAAAAAAAACAACAACCACTTTTCATGCCACTATCACACACCAACATTTGGTGTCTAAAAAGCTGCTGGAAACACTGCAATGACGCTAAACCACAAGCAGTTTCTTTTCTTTCTTTTTTTTTTTTAAAGATATTTTTCTGGGCATTTTAGCCTTTAATTGACAGGACAGGTGAGTGTGAAAGGGGGAGAGAGAGAAAGGGAGTGACATGCAGCAAAGGGCCACGGGTTGGACTCAAACCTGGGCCGCTGCGGCAACAGCCTTGTACATGGGGCGCCTGCTCTATCCACTAAGCCATCAATGCCTCAACCACACCCAGTTTCAAACAGTGGCCTGCAGCTTAACAGGCATCTTACATGGGAAACACACCATCCACCATCCCCTCCACCTGACAAAGTCAACTCATGTACTAATGAAGTTATTACATCATTACATTAAGGTTCAGGAACAAGACCACGCTTCTCTGTCCCACTATTCAAATCACCTGTAGCTCGCTAATTCAGTCACCTGTGTTTCATCAATTCAATCACCTGCCGTGTTCTATATAGTTGTGTCTAACCCTTTGTCCCCCGTTTATCTCAGTTCTCATGACCGTATCCCCCCAAACCCTGTTCTTCTGCTCTCTTCCCTCTCAGCAGGGCAGCAAAGTGGCTCAGCTGCTAGCACTGTTGCCTAACAACACTGTGGTCCTGGATATGAATCCTGGGGGGATTACGCAGCATGGAGCTCAATGAGATGTGTCCCCCCCACCCTGAGTCTCGACTCTGGGGTTCAGAAACGCTTCAGCATCACCACAACTCCATCTGACTCCATCCATACCCAAACTTGATCCCCCTTCATACCTCTCCTTGACCCATCATCCCATCATACACGACCTTGAACAACCTTCAGGTCCTTTTCATCGCCCAGCAAACAACCCCCTTATCATCCTTCCCCTCGACCCCCATCATCCCATCGAACTCGACCCTCTCCCCATCATCCCTGATCTTCCAGAAATCCAAATAAAAATACTTTTATACAGTACTGTGGTTTTTGTTAGTGAATTGCACTTGACGTTGATATGATATGTATTTAACATGCAAATATAATGTATTCGTGGTTTGTAGAAACATACAATACCAACATTTTCTTCTGGTGAATGGGCTGGTATAATTTTATGATATAAAAATGGTTAAGCCCATACAAAGATACAGTAAAGTCCTAAGTCTTTTCTCAGCATCCTTGTCAGCATTCATTTTTTCACATTACAATGTTTTTTTTAATGTAACATTATTTCTGAAACAGTTCTACTTCCAGCATTCATCCAATATGACATCAGTGTAAATTAAGATATTTCATTGACTATTTCTTCCATGGATTTTCATTCACTTCATTCACAACATGACTTTCACTTGAGAGTAAGCCCATGCTGCGCCCAGCTTTGCAGTTTGCTGTTTACCCATGCCATTCACTCAGCACTGACTGCAGCTGATTACCAAATAAAGCAGAAAACTGTACACATGCAGCAGCTGCAACACTCCTACTGCAAATGCCTGCATTAATAGTAAAGCAGATCCTTCATGTTTTCTGTTGCAGGAAATTTAACAACTTTCATGCAACCCTTCACCCACTGATATTGTTACATTTCACCAACAGAGTACGATGAACTGCACAGTGTACAATTCAATGTATGAATTAACATATCAATATTTTCCTTCAGTATGAAGTATCTGGTGAAGTATGTCTCCCTCCATAATGCAGCTGCACAGTGCACCCTTAGTCTTAAGTAGGCCCCCATTGAAATTAGTAATGCTAATCCAATTTAGATATGCTTGACAGCTGAATAGCTTTGTATTAAGAAAATGTAGCATGTGTCACAGCTTACAGATATTTGGAATAGTATGCTGTAGTGTTTTATACAGTAATATCCAAGAGAGTCAGTGAGCATTCTGGCAGGAAGGTTTGGACTGAATGTAGAAGCTACTTATCATTGCTAGAATGAACAATACTGAAGTTTAAATGCACTTTTTAACCAACAGCAGGGCTTTAGAGGGAACAACCGCCTGAGAAATGTCCTAATGTCCTTGAGATGGATGCAACCCAAAGCTGCTCTACTCACATCACTCACTCATGTTTGCTGTCAGTGTGAATATCATTAATTAAAGCTGCTGTCTGCTTTTTTTTTTATATTTGTGCTGCTCTGCGGCTCCCTCACTGTCTTAATAAAGCATGATGGGTTACAAAAGAACAGAGACGGGCTTATTATTTTTGATCCTGTGGATTTGTTAAGGACATCCCAATATGTAACTATCAAATTAAAAGGCGCTGTACTTAACTATTTACTGCATGGTGTGCTGCATCCTACTATGAAGCTAAAGAAGGAGCTTTGGACTAACAGTTCAGATGGCTGAGCTGTTAGTGGTGAAACTTGACTGTAGTCAATACTGCATTTCTCCAGCAGGTTCCAGTTAAGCTGCCTGACAATTAAATTACCTCATTAAAGCGAGATGTCTGCTAAATCTGCACGGGTTTAAATACACAGATACAGTGGTGGAAAAAAGTTTTCGGACACCCTTAAAATTTTACACAATCTCAAATATTATCATGAAATATTTGTAGAAAAATCTTTTTTGTGTTTCAAAAGGTGTGGCTGCATTAGACAGATACAAACAAATACAAATTATATTGTTTTGTTTATTGTTTACAAGAAAAACTAACAAAACTAAATTCTTGACAGTTTCAATATGTCAGTTCTCAACATTGTCGGTATCAAAGTCAACAAATAACAGAGAATGTGTTCAAAACTGAACAAAAAATAAATAAACCATCACATCATCAATTAATATTTAGTAGTCCTGCCATTGGCACGTAGTAGAGCTCTAATCCTGGCTGGCATGTTCCCCACGAGCCTTTCACACTGTTGAGGGGTAATCTTGTCCCATTCTTCTTGAATTACTGCTTTTAATTCTTCTAAATTCTTTGGTTTATGCTTTGAAACAGACCTTTTGATAATCCACCACAGATTTTCAATGGGGCTCATGTCCGGGGATTGAGCTGGCCACTCTAAGACCTGGATACTGTGCTCCTGCAGCCAAGTTCTACTGGTCTTGGATGTGTGGCAAGGGGCATTATCTTGTTGAAACTTCCAGTTTTTACTTCAACGGAACAGTGCACGCACAGAAGGGAGCATGTGGGTTTCGAGAATGGTACAATACTTGGTAGAGTTCAATGTGCCATCACAGACAGTGAGATGACCAACACCAGCAGCACTCATGCATCCCCAAACCATGATACTGCCTCCACCATGCTTGACAGTAGGTACTGTACATGCTGGAGATAATGCTTCGCCTGGCCTTCTGCGTACCCTCACATTAGTAGGAGGAAGATAAAGCTGGAAACTGGACTCATCTAACCACAAAATCTTCTTCCAGTTCCTTGCTGTCCAGTTCTTGTGTGCCTGGGCCCAACAACGCCGGGCTAACCTCTGTCTCTCATTGATCAGGGGCTTCTTGATAGCCTTGTAGGACCTTAGCCATGATCTAAAAGTCAGCCACACACAGTGCGGGTGGAACACTGGACACCAGTTTGGTTTGACCACTGCTGCTGAAGCTCCTGTGATGTCATTCGGCGGTTTTGCCTGCACATGCGGATCAGGATGCGGTCATTTCTTGCTGAAGAAACCCTTGGACGCCCAGATCTTGGTTTGTCTTCCAAGCTGTTGGTTGGTCTGTATTTCTGCAGAGTGTATCCAACTGCTGAAGGGCTGCATCTGCACTTCCTGGCTATCTGGCGGCAGCTGTACCCTTCCTGGCTGAGAATCTTTATCTTCAGGCGTGTTTCCTGCATTAGGTTCCTTGTTTTAGCCATTTTTGTGTCTGAAGAACTTTCAAATGTGCTGGCTTTATGTAGACACGAAGCTTGGCAACAAAAATTGTGTCTTTTAATAAAAAGAATGACCTTTATCACTGGTACCAAAATGACCCAATACTCAAAATTTCTTATGCATTTTTATGGAACCAATCAATTTTAAGTTTTTAATGGCTTTTTAAGGATTTATTTAGTATTTTGGCTGTGACTGTACTAAAAGAAATTGCACTTGAAGACCTAAGAGTGATTCTTAATGTAATATTTCACAAATGCATGGGGTGTCCGAAAACTTTTTTCCACCACTGTATGACAGAGAGGACACTCTTTCTACCAAAATAAAGAATACAACCAACTCCTGAGTTCAAGAACCAGCTGAACAAAAGCATTTTACACAGTCTGCAGCACAATTTACTGCCAGCAGTTACCCCATCATTCATCAGTTACGTGTATTAAACAGATATTAAATTAATGCCTGAATTACTGCATTAGTTGCTACATCTTCAACTGAACTCTAGTGGAAGAGTTTGGAAGTATAAAATCAACCAGCACACACAAATGCATACTCCCTGGCAGGAATGGAGCTCTATACAATATTCAGGGTGTATCTACGATTCAGAGGTTGGCTCACAAAATGGAGATGGCAGAGCTGGTGGCTAACAGCCTACGATGCTAACAGTGCAAACAGTGCTAGAACAACAAATATGCTAACAGAGCAAACGGTATTAGTCGGGGGAGAACTGGTGGGTGTTACACTATTGCTGTTTACATAGCAAATAGCTGTTTGCGGCAATATTAATGCTCTGACCGATGTATACTTTAGGCCCCAATCACACAGAAAGCATTTTGCAGGTTGAAAAACGCCAGGCGCACCTCACTAAATTGAATGCCACTGGTAAAAAAAAAGCTTGCTGTACCTTTTTATTGTTGCCAGGCAACCACCCCATCACCTTCTTACTCTAACCTTCCTGTGAAATCAATCTACCGTTCATTTTGGCCAGCTAAAAATACCAACTTATTTTCACATATAACTAGCAGCTAGCTCCTAAAATGCTCAGGCAGAGGTTTCTTGCTTTAGCTCTGGTTGAGGGTGAGAAACTGTGAACAAATGGTTTGTTGGGCACAGTGAAGGGTCACCAGTTGGTCCAGGAGCTTCACCTCCATGATGGCTGTTTCCAGGCATAATATTAGGATGACTTGGAGGTAGTTTGACAATGTGCTGTCCATGGTTGGGCCTGGCATAACAAAAATGAATTAAGTCATATAGTTCTGGACCTCTAGCAACCACTACCACCAGTTTCTTCTTCATTGTTAACCAACTGTAAACTTATTATCGTGACCACCACAGAACGCCAGCCTCTCAAATCATTTGATTAGACAATGGGAAATGGCAGTCTTGACATGGGGCACTTTTCCGCTTGGAGTTGAAGTTTTTCCAGCTCAATGAGTTCAAACACAAAAACAGCAGGCGCTTGGAGTACAGAAATGTGAGGTGTGTAGCAATGCAAAAACAGTTAGCAAAAAGCTTCATTTTCATTAAAAACAATTACAAAAACAGCCCCCAGCTGCCAAAACGCTTTCTGTGTGATAGGGGCCTAAAATGAACACACAGTTAAAAGTGCTGTGTGTAAAAAAGATAGCTGATTATTACATCTCATTCCCAGGTCATCAAATACCAATGCTTTGGTATTTATAACCCAAAGTGTTGGTATTGGATGCTCTAGGAGTGAGGCAACAATCAACTCTCTTTCTCAAGAGTTGCAGCACTTTTAAATACCATGACAGCACCCTGTCTTGTTTGACTGATTATAATGACATTAGGTATGTTTCCACTTCCCTTCTTGATTATATGTCATAGAGGGCTTTGCTTAAATGCACCAAACCATTTTCTAACTATGTTGTTTGATATTTTGCTCACACACCCATCAGCCAAAAGGTAAATGGCTCCCTTGTAGACCTGGGTTAAAACGGTACTTTGTACTCCTTTAAGACAAAGCACTGTATCTATTTAGACACTGATATGCTCTACTCTTTAGCATTTTACACATCTTGCTTTAGTCAACACGTAAAACATCATGTCAGTGTGATTAAGAATAGACTGTGCCAGTCATGGCTAAAATCTCAAGTCTTTAAATAAATTTAGCATTTCAACCCAGGCCTTTTCCCTTGTCAAGCAGCAGCAAAGCAGCAGCAGCAGCAGCAGCAGCAGCAGCAGGACAGAGAACTTCGGGTCATGTTCAGTTTAGTTGCAACTGTTTTTAATGCGTTCCTCCAGAAAATCCAAGATTAGAGATGAAAACTCACTCATACTGGATCTCCATGTGTTTCCATCTCTACGTTTTCACAACTGTTCTGAACACAACCCTGGAAAAAGACATTTTAAGAAATAACAGAGGATTGGAAGAAGAAAAAGCAGGAAGCAAAGCATGCTGGGATGACTCACACATGGCCATACCAGACTGAGAATGTCTGCTGGAAGCCTCCGTCATAGCTGGCCTCCCAGGACACATTGGCCCAGGTGGAGGATGCCACCACATGGACGCTGGTGGGAGCGTGGGGGCTTGTGCCTGCAGGGAGAGAAAGCATTGAGAAAGGTGTTGTTAAAAGGGCACATTAGTCACTGAGTAGCCTCGCTGTGATACAGTACATTCATTTGACTTGTCAAATACATTTACTGTGAGCTTGACCCAGTAATGTGTTTTTAAGCAGCCAGCAACCCAATGTAACATCTAACTGTACAGAAGAAATAGTTTAGGTTGCATGAATAATGGAATCCTGAAAAACAGTCCAAAATGAGATTTTTTTTGTAGCTGTAACCTGTCAGACATATATCACATAAAGGTGCCCTAAATTCTCAATTAAGCAATATTACAAGAGAGGGTGTGCTTTAACTTATTTTGAGGCACGACATCGATGCAGTTATGACCAAGGCACTTGTGCCGAGGTCTGTAAGCATCATAGTTGTGGTTATAAAACTACTACCAACACATATAGTCCAAATATATTCATATTGAGGAGCAGTTAGTGCTGTTGTTTCTAAGGAAATACATGGGGTCTGACTAATAACTGGAAAATAGAAAGTCACATCAGTAGACTCCTATATGTAATGAAACCTAGTTTACTTCTCCAGCAAAAACCTTAGTGATGACATAGCAACAGACACGTTTTGTAGTTCCTGCTGAGTCTTCCAGGCAACATGAGCTGAATACTTTCTAGAGATAGTGAGCTTTCCCAAACTAAATACATATTCCAGATATAAACACAAAACTTCATAGCTATATCAGGTCTACTACATCCGCAAACTTCACAGCTGATGGAGGTCGCCAGAGGATGCCAAACATTTCCAATAACTCAAGAGCATTATACAGTCCTAGAGTCAAAATTATTGCAAAAAGATGTAAATTTGTATCTAACAAAATATTCTGCTTCAGACCCTATTTGATGGCATTCAGCCTTACAAAAACAACTTTTTCACTGCAATCACACTCTGACTTGCAGCACTCCAGGAAGGCACGCACCTGCACTGACAAACAGCACCAGCAATTATATTAATTAAAGAAAGCTGAATTAATAAAATATATGACTAACTTATTTAATTCAATGAACCTCTTAGTCTATAAATATGTTGGGGATATTCAGCAAATGCAGTGATTAAGTTTGAGTTCTGAAATTGTTTTTTTGAAGTTAATTATATAAAAGTTAGGCTACTGTAACAACTACAAGAAACAGGCCATCATGAACACTCATTAGATTATTTGTTTATAAGATATCCTAACAACCCATATTCAGGTGGCTTTTTGCTAATCAGCCTTTCTCCTCCGAGAACCGTCACCTTATCGTGGTGGAGGAGTTTGAGTGCCCTAATGACCCTAGGAGGTATGCTGTCAGGGGCATTTTGCCCCTGGTAGGGTTTCCCATGGCGGATTAGTTCTGGGCGAAAGGTCAGACGAAGAGCGGTTCAAAAGACCCTTCGCCCATGGGGTCCGGCCGGGCCCAGCCCGAACCGGCTACATGGGCTCATCCCCCTCCAGGCCCACCACCTGCAGAGGGATCCAGAAGGGATCGGTGCTATGTGGATCGGGCAGCAGACCAAGGCATGGGCCTTGGCGGTCCGATCCTCGGCTACAGATTTGGCTCTTGGGACATGGAATGTCACCTCTCTGGCGGGGAAGGACCCGGAGCTTGTGGAAGAGGTTGAGTGCTATCAGCTAGATATAGTCGGCCTCACCTCGACACATAGTTCCGGCTCTGGAACCCAAGTCCCTGAGAGGGGTTGGACTCTCTCCTTCGCTGGAGTTGCTCTGGGTGAGAGGCGGAGGGCCGGGGTGAGCTTTATGATAGCCCCCAGACTCTCTGCCTGTATGTTGGGGTTCACCCCGGTAGACGAAAGGGTTGCTTCCCTGCGCCTTCGGGTTGGGGAACGGGTCCTGACTGTTGTCTGCGCTTATGCGCCGAACAACAGTTCAGTCCCTGGGACAGGTGCTGGACAGTGCTCCTACTGGGGACTCCATTGTTCTGCTGGGGGTCTTCAACGCTCACATGGGCAATGACAGCGGGACCTGGAGGGGTGTGATTGGGAGGAATGGCCTGTCCGATCTGAACCCGAGTGGTGTTCAGTTATTGGACTTCTGTGCGGGTCGCAGTTTGGCTATAACTAACACCATGTTCAACCATAAGGATGTCCGTCGGTGCATGTGGCACCTGGGCAGCCTAGGTCGCAGGTCAATGATCGACTTTGTAGTCGTATGATTTGACCTGCGGCCGGAGCTCCTCAATCCCACCAACACGTATTCCAGTGAGGAAACAGAGACGGGGTCTTGGGGGTGGGTTGTCCAATTTCTGGGGCAGAAGTCGCTGAGGTAGTGAAACAACTCCGAGGCGGCGGAGCCCCGAGGGTGGATGAGATTCGCCCTGGATATCTCAAGGCTCTGGATGTTGTAAGGCTGTCCTGGCTGACACGCCTCTGCAACATTGCGTGGACATCAGGGGCAGTGCCTCTGGAGTGGCAGACCAGGGTGGTGGCCCCCATTTTCAAGAAAGGGGACCAGAGGGTGTGTTGTGTGATTTGTGAGAATCAACACCTCCAAGTCTGAGGCCATGGTCCTCAGGTGGAAAAGGGTGGATTGCCCACTTCAGGTCGGGGGGGAGGTCCTTCCTCAAGTGGAGGAGTTTAAGTATCTCGGGATCTTGTTCATGAGTGAGGGTAGGATGGAGCAGGAGATTGACAGGCGGATGTGGGCGGCGTCAGCAGTGATGCAGGCGGTCCGTTGTGGTGAAAAGGGAGCTTAGCCGAAAAGCGAAGCTCTTGATTTACCAGTTGATCTACGTTCCAACCCTCACCTATGGTCACGAGCTTTGGGTAGAGGGATAGGGTGAGGAGCTCGGACATCCGGGAGGGACTTGGAGTAGAGCCGCTGCTCCTCCACATTGAGAGAAGCCAGTTGAGGTGGTTCGGTCATCTGTTAAGGATGCCTTCCGGACGCCTCCCTTGGGAGGTGTTTTGGGCATGTCCAACCGGGAGGAGACCTCGGGGACCCAGGACACGCTGGAGGGACTACATCACCCGACTGGCCTGGGAACGCCTTGGGGTTCCAGCACAAGAGCTGATGGAAGTGGCTGGGGAGAGGACTGTCTGGGCTTCTTTGCTGAGGCTGCTGCCCCCGCAACCCAGACCCGGATAAGTGGAGGACGACGAGTACGAGTACGAGTACGAGCCTTTCAGGTCATTTGAAATGAAGGAAAAAAAGTTTCAGATTTAGTAGTTTAATAAATGTTGACGTCCAGCATGCCCATGATTATTACGTACATGTTAGGCCAGTGGTTTCCAGCTGGTGGGTCATGGTCCAAATGTGGGTTGCGGATCCATTTTGAATGGATCGCAAGTGACTTGCGAAGGTGTCAAGTTTGAAAAAAACACACTTCATTTTAAAGGTCAGTGAATTTCTGGTGCATAGTTTTTATTTTGAAGTGCCATTTCCTGCTCTTCAGTAAATGACAAGTGGACAGCAACTTGACAGAGACAGCAAACTAACTTGACGACATGGCCAAACATAAGTATGATGCTTAATATATAAGACCAGCGGCGTCATATAACGGCGGCGTAATTGACGCGAGTCAAGTGCCGTCTCCAACACACACACAAAAAGCGTCGCGCTGCAGGGCGTCAACCGGATTTCTATTGCACACTCCGCAAGAGCTGGGAAATACAAAATAGCGCTTTTTCAAGGGTGGTGACGCCGGAAAAATAGGACAATAGTGTAAAGTGCCACGGCGCGGCACGTTGACGCGTGTCAAGCTGCTGCCGGTGTGGGTTTGTAAATAGAAAATAATGGGGGCGGCTGTTTTGACGCGCGTCGTACGGCGTCGGTGTGTTTTGGCCTTAAGGAGAAATATGGACCCCATGGCTGGGCCAGTTGGGAACTACTGTAGTAGGCTATAGATTCTTAGGATTGTGATGAGTTTTTCTATAGATAATATACATACACATATACATGAACACATATAGAGCATGTGAGTGTCAAGTGGCAGTTAAACCCTTGCCATGGAAATGGTGGAGTAATATTTTGAGTGATGAACAAGGTGTGCTGTTATGCTGATTTAAGAACATTCTAAATGTCTTGTTGACCAGTCCGATTGCTTGGTCAGAACTACTTGTTGTATAATATGCATTTTTGCTCATTTACTGAACTATTGTGTAGAAACTGCACAGGAGCCAAAGCAACAGGAAACTAATCAGGAGCAAGCTCAATACAGTCATTGTAATGCTCTGATTTGATTCACATCCACACAGGAAGTATAATGGTCAGCAAGGACAAACATAGTAAACAGCAAAGTTTTTTTTTTTTAATTTTTATTTTTAATCATTTGAGTCTTGGACAGCATGCAGTCTATGTCCTTGTGATTAGTGGATGACTGACTCGAAACTGATAAGAGTTGAAAGGATGTCAAAGTAGAACCACCAATACTAACAACACTGTCTACATAGGTAAGCATCTGTTCCCAACAGCTTTTCAACCTAGAGACATGAAATATTCACATCTTAGCAGCTTCTGAAGAAAACAAACACTACCAAGTCAGAATAACCTTCACCTGCAGAGCTAAAGCTCACTCATTTAGTGAGTTTTGGGAGTTATGTGCTGTAACTATATTCCTTGGTGACCAGCAGCCAGGTGCAGTGTCTTTCTAGCTTCCACTGGTTACATGGCAACCTCACAGAGACGACAAGGCTCCAGGAAGTCAGCAGGCCCAGAGGGAAATGCAGCATGTAACATCTCAGAAGACCACAGCTTGTCTTTTTTACATTGTGATGTGAGTATAAACTCAAATAAACTAATACAACTTGTTGATGACTGAATGTTGGAGATGTGCCTTTAGACAGAGCTCTGGCTAGTTGTCCCCAGTGCTTTCAGTAAGCACAAGCATGACAACGATATCACCCCTTTTCATATAACTCTCAGTATGACGGAAAAAAAGACAAAATGTCAAACTGTTCCTTTAAAAAAACTTTCCCTTTGGTAACAAATTTAAAAAAAGGTGAAGGAAGCATGTATGGGTGTCCCTGACTAAGAATTCACAGTCGAATATAAGTCATCTAGTGTTGCATATCGTCGACTGACAGTACAGTCATTTATTTACTTATTCCTCTTTCTCTCTTTCTTTCTTTTTTTTGCTAATTGATCCATATTCTCCTTTGTTTCCATTTTTTCCTGAAACACAGAATCAAACAATTTGTCTTCTTGACTTGACAAAAATTTATTTTAGAATTGGACATGTTCCATCCAGTGCTGTTTGTTGTGTGTGAGGAGTGTGTGTGTAGGTATATGAGTGTAGGTATGTGTGTGTGTAGCTGCTGCAGCGGCACTGTTCTCAGTCCTGAAAGGGAGCAGAGGAGATCGACAAAAAGACAGACAGACCACGACACTTGTCTAAGTCCCTGTTTACTTGGTTGTAAACTGAACTTTCAACTTTCTTTTAGAAAGAGAGAGAGATGCAAGTCACAAGTCACAAAAAACTGTTAAAATGCGCCTCATCCCACTGATATTGACCAAGAATTGTTTATGAGGTCAAAAAATATTTGCAACCACTACATTCTTATGTGATTGCTCTGATGAATAAATTTATACCAAAATGGGCGTCATACCATGATTTATTGGGAGAAACCAAGCAATTCTATGTAAAAACACACACTCAGCACCCCAATAGCCAGAATAGAATGATCCTTTACTGTATTTCATAACCACTTTTTCCTGCAACTGCAATGATTCAACTGTGAAATTGGCAGTTTAATCGGGCTCCTTGGATCAAATCATCGAATAGTTGACTGCTTGGGGTGACCCCTAGAAGCACGTAACCTCAACTGTGAGAGCATTAGTTGAGTGAGGCCACTCTACATTCCAAAACCATTGAAGCCCAATTGATGCTTGGGCTCGCAACACTTCACTCAACAGACACGACACATTTTTGACACTTTTCTTTCAAGTCGCGCACATGGAAAATTTTCTTATGTCACTGACATCATCATATTTTGTTGCGCAATGTGATTGGTAGTGTTACTATTGTTGCCACGGAGACAGTAGTTTTAAATCAACACTGACTCTGACCTGCACTCAGCATCTCTGTCCACAGAAGCAGCTGTCTGTCAACAGCAGCTGCTGGGAAGCAGAAAGGTCAAAGGTCAGTCAAACTGCCTTCACCAGGCTGACTGACAATAGACATTTACTGGACAAAATATTTTTCATGTCAGCGTCACGGAAAGAAATCAGCAGTGTTTATATTTATTGATCTATTGATTTTATTTCCCTGCATACCATAGAGAGTACGGGGAATCTGCAGCTCACAGACAGACTGGGAGCTAATCAGTTAATGAATATGAAGTTCATAAGGTAAAACCACAAATAAACAGCGGGATATTTGTGTGATTAATACATCTGTCTGTGCAGATTACTCTTTACCAAACAGCAACAGAAACAGACTCGGACTGTAAACAAAAGCAGGAGGTCTTTGGTTACCATGCAGATGGCTTAAAACCTTTGCCAAAGCATAAATTGAAAACGTCTTGCGACTGTTTAATTTCTTTCAAGTGCCACTCTTCAAATGTGTTGTGCCTGAGCATAAATCAGCCTTACGGGTTCTCCCTTTGGCAAAGGCCATGAAGCATCTTTTTTCTTTGAAGCACTAGTGCGTCTCAGTTAAAATGGATCCCCACTGATTTTACACATATACGGGTGTTTACAGATGTTGGGGAGCACTACTTCATATGTGAAACGTTGCACAAGGTATCCATCTTATTTTCAAACACGGAAGTAAATAGTGATCAACTTCTGTTTTTTTGTGCGTGACTTCCGGTCAGCCGCTTTCCCCCATGCTTTCCCTTACCGGAGCTAATGGTGCAAGCTATTTTTTTTTCAATTTTCAGTTGTTTATGTTAGTCAATCAGTTAGTTAGTTAGTCTGTCTGTGTATTTTGTATAGATAACTGTGCCCACGTTTCCGTTATAATGGAAATTTATTCCCTCTAAACGCGAATAAATCGCACGTCAATCATAAACTATGAACCAAAAAAGCACAATCTATCCCGAATGAGAAAAACTGCTTGATCCCCGTCTCCAGTGTACCAGCAGAGAACCTGCAGAACCGAATCAGCGAAAAAACACGCCGGGCTAAGCCTCTCTACCTGAGCAGCTGAAGTTGCGGCTCACACCCTCGACACACAGTGCTTCTGCATGCCAGCCAAACGTGTGCGCAACTGTGAGAAATAAATATGTGAGGTGTACACTGCTTTTCTATCTTTTTTTCCCTTATCATTCTTTCTTTCTGTCAGCGACATACACTCCTAACACAGGACAGGTTGTTTTAATTGACTGAGTTGATCATTAAGCCATAGTGATGCGCGGATCGGCTCTGATAGCACCTGAATCAGCATGTACGCATCAACCATCCAGCCGTTACAACATGATTGAGCTAGCAAAGCAGTTTAGTGTTGCTATGCGTGGTATTTATTCAGTTTTGGGAAATCACGATGTCTAGAAAGCATCAGTGGCTGCAGCTGACAGGGACAGCTAATGTTAACACTAGCAGCAAAGCTAACATCAGGATCGTCATCCGTTAAAAGCCTCCCGTTGTCGGATACGGCATGAAATTACTCCAGTTAGCTCAATCATGTTGTAACTAAGACATCTGCTGGAGAAAATATTTTTTTCACAGACCACTTTGTGAGTTTAGTGAGTTATTACAGACACGGCTAACGGCTAACAGCTAACGGTTAGCCCAGCTAATCTAC
Organism: Epinephelus fuscoguttatus; assembly: GCF_011397635.1. Lineage (NCBI taxonomy): Eukaryota > Metazoa > Chordata > Actinopteri > Perciformes > Serranidae > Epinephelus > Epinephelus fuscoguttatus. The sequence goes on along the minus strand of NC_064763.1, from coordinate 5,151,362 downwards.
GATAACCATGTTATTAATTACATACAGAGAAAATACTAATGTTTGTTCAGTCATTGTGTTTATAGACTTTACAAACATCAGATTAGTCTAAACGGTGATATAGTGACGTGAAAAATGTGATATATACATATATATAGCTAAACTCAGCAAGGTAAACAACAAGGCGATTCCCATTTACACAGTGGTAAGAGTGCTGGACTGGAAGTGTCGCACAAAAAAAACGGAAGCTGGCTGCGTTCTGTTTTGCCTCCATGTTTCTGTGAAAAATAAGGTGGATTATGTGGCTCCAGTGGGAACTGTGCAATATCTGTTAACGTCCATTGGGGCTGAAGACTACAAGTTTTGGGGGTTACCACCCTTAGGTGCCACGTTTTGACAAGGGGGGAAGAATGGACAGCATCTGAAAGAAGTTTATCTGTGATTCTGCTGGACAGAATCAATTTTCATATTTTTTCATATTCATAACTTCGCATTGTGAGGTGACTGATTGGCCTTTCCATCTTTGTTCTAACACGAATTATCCACCACTGGACTACCATCATCCATTATGTTGGCATCTAATGACATCATCAAGCCTCAAGCAGTGTCCCATCCAAAGTGATGTTATTTTACCATCAGCACTCATAGCTTTCTTTCTGGAGTGCCTCTCTGAACCAAGGGGGTGTTTCAGAAACAAGCGTCTTGAAATTAAACTTTGGCCTTGTTCTTTAACTTTCTCTGTAACCCTACTTCTTGTTTCAGAGTGCTCTCGATTGGATCCTGCAGAAGTGGTAGGGTCAAAGGGTTGTAGTGGAACAGGGGAAGACATACTTGCCTCTACAGTATACTGTCTCTCTAGTTCTCATCACCTAAACAGCAACTGTCCAATCCAAGCTATCCTCATGCACTGTTTGTACATTTTCCGTCGAAAAGTAATGTACCAAAATTCATACATATCACTTGTAATCATCAGCCAGTAATTCGTGTATAACCCACATATTTGGGAAAGCTGTGATTGTATGACTGATTGGATGGGGTGGTGAATGGATCACAAAACACAGGACTTTCCCCAGCAAACTGTTGTCTGGAAACATGTAAACTTGGTTTCACTTGAGGTACATTGTCAACATCACAGTAATACTGCTTGCCTAATCCTAACCTCCATAACTTTATGTTAAGTTTGTAACTTTATGCTACATACCATCATTCCTGGTACGCAAATTTGTAGGATATCATACAAGCTCTTGTGAGTGCATTTTTTTTAAGAATATCATATAAACCATTTAACAATCATAGCTGAGAAACCTTAACGAGATGCAGCAGGACCACTAAGATTTGGATATCTCTGCATGTTAAACTGGTGTAAATGTAGTAAGAAAGATAATTTGGAGGATGCTGCATTTTTCTGTAGCTTTTGCAAAACATCCAATACAAAAGTAAAATTGTAAATAGATTATGGACTATAATGGATTCAACACTGTGTCTAACTGCACTAACATAAACTGCAATCACTGGCATGTTGGGCCAACTAGCTTACCTACAGAAATAACCTAATCCAGCATTAGTTTGTGGAGTTACACTTCAACAATTCTCGTTAGCACATCCACTTTGTAATATTAGTCCACTGTATAGCAGCTGTCTCTGGATGCTACAGCTATATATCAGAGTGCAGGCTAATGTTAGATGCTCTGTCTTGACAAGTTTTTACTCCAGCATCCTCAGCCAAACTTGTTTTTTGACAGTGCACATATTGGTTGGTCCTCACCCTAAAATCTTTTTCTTTTTAATGTAAAAATGAAATATAATATTTGAGAAACACAGGCTACAATAAAGCATTAATCTAACCTCTGTCCTTGACTAATTATCCGAGCTAAGTAACCAACAGGGTTATTTTGGAAGGAAATACAATCTTATTGTACACATAATGCCAGGATGAACTGTCTCTGTACTGCAAGACAAAGACAGCACTGTTTCTTTACTTCCATATTTTCAACATTGATCATCAACTGGTAAGGATGCTGACTTTTTGCCTGAGTCTTGTAGCTTTAGCGTCAGTCTTTTAGCATGATATCATGTATGTAGCCATTAGGTGAATATTTAAGACCCTTTTCCTGTATGAAAACATGAAAAAGTCAGCCAGGGGACTGTTTTTAAGTGATTTGTGGAGCTAACATTAGGTAAATTAGCTAGCCAGCTAGGCTACAGTTGATAAAATCTACCAGCAACGGTTTTCATTTCAGCTGGCAAAATCGTCATGGGCTAAAAATGAGACGCTGCTTTTGGTCTTTCTTTCTGATATCAATGACCCATTGTTTTAGAAATGACTGAAAATGTTTGAAAGAAGAGTCAATAGCCCTTTATTTTTTACACAGAGATCACACTATAGTGCTGCTACAAAGTCCCTTCTTTACACCACTTTTGCATTTTTAGAGGGCACCAAGAATAGTTGTGATTTTAGACAGCATGGCAGCATCCTGGAAGCAAAAGAGCCGTGATGGGTGTGACATTTAACACAACAGCATTGGCCTCTAGTTTGACATATAACATTTGCCTTGGCATTGCTTTATAAACAATAACAATGGCATAACATAACTCCTTAATCTCGTTGTTTCCCCAATTTACGGACATTTTAAGTTGCTGTTCTTCTTTGAATTAGCTGCTAGCTGCTTTTTAAATCTCCCGAGGTGGGTCGCACATATAACACATGGTCAAAACATCACACGTGTCTCATCCATGGCCCCAAACTGATGGCTGTCCCTTTTAGACAGACATTGTTTTCCTCTGCCGACTCAAAGGCAAGACAACTCTGTTCCCCATTCTGTGATTGTACTTTTTTATAAAGAGAAGCTGAATAAAATTCTGACGTGAAACACATACATGTAGGTTTCTATATGTAAATGTGTATTTGTGAATTTGTGCACATGTTGGGTACCTATGACTTGGACGTGCGTGCTGGCAGTGATGCTCGTGGCAACGTTGGTGGCGACACACTCCCACTCCCCGTGGTCCTCCTTTGTGAGTGACTTGAACTGTAAGCTGCCTCGGGGCAGAACATTGTGCTTGCTTTTACTTGGCTTCCCTACCTACAGTCCAGCCAGCCAATGAAAGACAGTCAGCCAATGAAAGAGAGACAGAGAAAGGGGCACAGTATGTTGGAACAATTCAAAATTCACAACTTTAAAAAAACACATGCAGGTCGGCAGGGACAGTTTACCAGCTATTAAAAATATCAATCCGAAGTCTGACAACAACTACCATAATATTGCTTTCAGTATCTAAGCTAAGTATCAAATTACACAGAATGAGAAAATGCATAAGTGGGAAACAAAAACAATAGCTAATCACACCGTAGTCAAAGAGCGAGATTAAGCATGCCTCATAATCAAGCAAACAATTGAGAAAATCTAATATGCTCCTTTGACTGCATGTTTTATAGACATCATTAAAATGTGATTAAAATGTTAAAATGACAAATAGTAGTTTGACTAATTAAAATCTGACACACTACAGGCACAGGTTTCAAAAAGACAGACTTCTCAGTGGAAAACACTAAATGTGACTTTAAACATCATGAAGTCATGATTAAAAAAACTGCTTTGGTAGCCAAGTTTTCACATAGGCAGGCTGGGTGTGGGTTGTGTCTTACCTTCCTCCATGTGATGTTGGGAAAGGGGTCTCCCTCTGCCTCACAGGGGATGACCAGTTCTCTCCCAGCCTCCTGCCTGTACTCCCCTCCAGGAACCACTGAGAATTTGGGAGGGTCCTGCAGAGGGTGAAGCAGCCGGAACAGGTCAGTCAAATCTGATGTTGCTTTAATGAACTTGCAGCGCCTGAATACATGACAGCTGTGTTGCTATTTTGGAATCATGTAAATGCAAAGTGATCCTGGGCATACCTTTAGCACCAGGGGAGCAGGAGGGGACCATCCCATGGAACCCAGGGCATTGTAAGGCATGCAGGTATAGGTGCCGAGAGAGTCCTCTGTCACCTCTGCCACACGGATGCTCCCATCGTCCATTTGGCTCCAACCAGGGTACTGTAGATGGAGAAGCCATGGACTGTGTTTAGGAAGACCAGTGTTTTGTTATATAGAACAATGAAAATGGTTCCTAACCTATCCTAACTCAGGTTAACAGGAACAAACGGAAAACTAAAGGATAAAGTAAAAAATGGAATCCCATGAAGTTTCAACTGAAGCAATGACACTCTTGTTTCCAGCATGAGGCGAGGTTAAGTTGAGCAGAACCAAAGCTGCAGCACCGCAGCAGCTTACCCTATCTATCCGGAGAGGGAGGCCATCTTTCTTCCATTTAACCAGAGTTACAGGGGGGTTGGCATCTACAGGACAGCGGATGAAGCCGGGCAGACCAATGGCCACGTAGATGACAGATGGCATGTTTACCACACGGGCAGGATCTGGTGAAAAACACAAGAAAACATCTCTTTGTAGCTTGGGAAACCTGGTGTCTGCTGATTGTAATAGCTGTGTAGAGAACACTGGGAAATCAAACAGTTTATGGGAAGTGCGCTCATCATCAAATGATAAATGAGTTTATGTGGAGCACAGCTGGTCTCTGAGCAACATTTGTGCTTGTTTGCAGAGTGTATTTTGCTCAACACTGAACACCCATGCACATCAGTCTGATTCCTGAACTGAAATTAAATGAGCAGGATTGTGTCCATGATGACACATGGAGTACATCAAACAAGATTTTAACAAGGATTTCATGCATGTGTGCTACACTGACTTCCATCACACTTAAAATAGTCCACCCTACCTCCACTCGACTAGTGATAGCCCCAGGTCAAAAAGAGTGGTATAAGGACAATTTTCTGCAGTGTTTTGGGGTATTAAAAACAACAAATTCAAAGGACAAATTCAAAGAGGACAAAGAGGGCAGAGTTTTTTGCAAGTTACATAAACTTTGAAGCATTAGACGCATAAAAAAATCTGCCGAAATAAATTAAACCACTAAATAAGCTCCAGTAGAAGGGACAACTGAGTACTGTAATCTTGACTGCATCTTGCGTAGTCCAACACCTGCCCTCTTAGCACAGATCAACAGCCCAGCACACCAATGTTTCAAAATATTTTGGTCACTTTATTTCATAGAGGCACATCCATGTAGACTTCCCTGAAATTACACAAACACCTTGTTCTTGTCTTGTTCAGCTTTCCAATTTCAAGTTTTTTGACTAGCTGAGAAAAGAGTCAAACTACTTCAAACAAAAAACTTTTACCATTCACCCCAGACGTTTGTTCTGTGCTGATTAATGACGTCTGTTTCATGACTAATGAAACCCCATGACCTAATCATGTACTTTTATTGCCTTAAACTACAGAAGTAAACCTAAAAACAAAATTTTTGCCTACCTTTGTTTTGAAAAAAAAAAGAAGGAAAAAAAAAAGTATACATTAAACAAGCAGAAGGTTTTGAGTTCATTTTGAAAAGACACAATGCATTAACAAGCTGTCCCTGAGCATCCAAATCTGACACTGAATTCATGGGGCCACTGACCAAGTGTCGGTATATTTGCAATTTTTCCACGTTGCTCCGCATTTTCCGGCCGACTGGAAGTCGTCGCGCATGCAACGTCATTTGAAACGTCATCAGACGCGTCATCAAATGCGCTAATGGCATTCCAGTATGGAGAAAAGCTCTGTATTGACATACACTGAACAAAAATATAAAAGCACCACACTTGTTTTTGCTCCCATTTTTCATGAGCTGAACTCAAAGATCTAAAACATTTTCTATACACACAAAAGACCATTTCCCTCACATAATCTGTCTAAATCTGTGTTAGTGAGCACTTCTCCTTTGCTGAGATAATCCATCCCACCTCACAGGTATGGCATATCAAGATGCTGATTAGACAGCATGAATATTGCACAGGTGTGCCTTAGGCCGGCAACAATAAAAGGCCACTCTAAAATGTGCAGTTATGTTTTACTGGGGGGGGGGTCAGAAAATCAGTCAGTATCTGACCACCATTTGCCTCACGCAGTGCAACACATCTCCTTCGCATAGAGTTGATCAGGTTGTTGATTGTGGCCTGTGGAATGTTGGTCCACTCCTCTTCAATGGCTGTGCGAAGTTGCTGGATATTGGCAGGAACTGGAACACGCTGTCGTATACGCTGATCCAGAGCATCCCAAACATGTTCAATGGGTGACATGTCCGGTGAGTATGCTGGCCATGCAAGAACTGGGATGTTTTCAGCTTCCAGGAATTGTGTACAGATCCTTACAACATGAGGCCGTGCATTATCATGCTGCAACATGAGGTGATGGTCGTGGATGAATGGCACAGCAATGGGCCTCAGGATCTCGTCACGGTATCTCTGTGCATTCAAAATGCCATCAATAAAATGCACCTGTGTTTGTTGTCCATAACATACGCCTGGCTATACCATAACCCCACCGCCACCATGGGCCACTCGATCCACAACATTGACATCAGCAAACCGCTCACCCACACGACGCCACACACGCTGACTGCCATCTGCCCTGAACAGTGAAAACCGGGATTCATCCGTGAAGAGAACACCTCTCCAACGTGCCAGACACCATCGAATGTGAGCATTTGCCCACTCAAGTCGGTTACGACGACAAACTGCAGTCAGGTCGAGACCCCAATAAAGACGACGAGCATGCAGATGAGCTTCCCTGAGATGGTTTATGACAGTTTGTGCAGAAATTCTTTTGTTATGCAAAGTGATTGTTGCAGCAGCTGTCTGGGTGGCTGGTCTCAGACGATCTTGGAGGTGAACATGCTGGATGTGGAGGTCCTGGGCTGGCGTGGTTACACGTGGTCTGCAGTTGTGAGGCCAGTTGGATGTACTGCCAAATTGTCTGAAACGCCTTTGGAGACAGCTTATGGTAGAGGATGACAGGCAACAGCTCTGGTGGAGATTCCTGCAGTCAGCATGCCAATTGCATGCTCCCTCAAAACTTGCAACATCTGTGACATAGTGCTGTGTGATAAAACTGAACATTTTAGAGTGGCCTTTTATTGTGGCCAGCCTAAGGCACACCTGTGCAATAATCATGCTGTCTAATCAGCATCTTGATATGCCACACCTGTGAGGTGGGATGGATTATCTCGGCAAAGGAGAAGTGCTAACTAACAGTCAATCAATCAATCAATCAATCAATTTTTTTCAATCAATTTTATTTATAAAGCCCAATATCACAAATCACAATTTGCCTCACAGGGCTTTACAGCATACGACATCCCTCTGTCCTTTGGACCCTCACAGTGGATAAGGAAAAACCCCCTTTAACGGGGAAAAAAACGGTAGAAACCTCAGGAAGAGCAACTGAGGAGGGATCCCTCTTCCAGGACGGACAGACGTGCAATAGATGTCGTACAGAACAGATCAGCATAATAAATTAACAGTAATCCGTATGACACAATGACACAGAAAAACAGAGAGAGAGAGACAGACAGAGAGAGATGCAGGACAGACGGTAATGACAGTACCTTACAACAACATTAATGAAAGTAATAATATTATAATTATAGTTCTGGCTACTGTGATACAATATGTTGAAAGTATATATTAATATATATTAATATCTAATATATTAATCATATGTGTATAATAACAGTAGAAGTATGACCAATGATGACAGCAGCAGCAGGAGGCATCTGGCAGGACCACGGCAGCAGCACAGTCACACACGTCACACTATCCAGGCACCGCTGCAATATGAGTTAACCTGAGAGACAGTGAAGCACAAAGGCTCCGGAGAAGAAGCCGAGTTAGTGACATCCAGAATGGCCGAGTTAGCAAGATGCAGTAATAGGATACGAGCGAGAGAGAGAGAGAGAGAGAGAGAGAGAGAGAGAGAAGGTGCCCGGTGTATTATGGGGAGTCCTCCGGCAGCGGAACTTGACCATTTAGAGCTTTATAAGTTAACAGTAGGATTTTAAATTAAATTCTGGATTTTACAGGGAGACAGTGCAGAGAAGCTAAAACAAGAGAAATATGATCTCGTTTCTTAGTTCCTGTCAGTACACGTGCTGCTGCATTCTGAATTAGCTGGAGAGTTTTTAAGGACTTACTAGAGCTACCTGATAATAGAGAGTTACAGTAATCCAGCCTTGAGGTAACAAAAGGATGGACCAATTTTTCTGCATCTTTTCGGGTCAGGATAGGCCTAATTTTCGCAATATAATGCAGATGAAAAAATGCAGTCTGTGAGGTTTGTTTTAAATGAGAATTAAAAGACAAATCTTGATCAAATATTACTCCGAGGTTTCTTACGGTAGTGCTAGAGGCCAAAGCAATGCCTTCTAGAGAAACTATGTCATCAGATAAAGAGTTGTTTTGGGCCAAGAACAATAACTTCAGTTTTGTCTGAATTTAACATCAGGAAATTGGTGCTCATCCAGGTTTTAATGTCTTTCAGGCAGTTATGAAGTTTAGTTAATTGATTACTTTCTTCTGGCTTCATAGATAAATACAACTGTGTATCATCCACATAACAATGGAAATTTACAGAGTGATTTCTAATGATGTTACCTAAAGGAAGCATATATAGAGTAAATAGGATCGGTCCGAGCACAGAACCTTGCGGAACTCCAAAACAAACTTTAGTACGTAAGGATGATTCATTATGAACGTGAACAAACTGAAAACGATCAGATAAATAAGATTTAAACCAGCTTAGTGCAGAACCTTTTAGGCCAATTAAGTGATCCAGTCTCTGTAGCAGAATTTGATGGTCAATAGTGTCGAACGCTGCACTAAGATCTAATAAAACAAGTACAGAGACGAGTCCTTTGTCTGAAGCAATCAGAAGGTCATTTGTAATTTTAACTAGTGCTGTCTCAGTGCTATGATGCACTCTAAATCCTGACTGAAATTCCTCAAATAAATTATTATCATGGAGAAAATCACACAGCTGGTCTGCGACTACTTTCTCAAGGATCTTTGAAAGAAAGGGAAGATTAGATATTGGTCTATAGTTGGCTAACACCTCTGGATCCAGGATGGGCGTTTTTTAGGAGAGGTTTAACTACAGCTACCTTAAAAGACTGTGGTACATAGCCTGTTAATAAGGATATATTGATCATCTAATATATGAGTGTTAACTAAAGGTAAGACCTCCTTAAGTAGCCTAGTTGGGATGGGGTCTAAGAGGCACATTGATGATTTAGATGAAGAAATCACTGCGGCCAGTTCTTGAAGAGAAATTGGGGAGAAGCAATCTAAATATATATTAGGTCTTACAGCTGTGTTTGAGGGCAGATAGGTACTATCTGAGGACAGGAGGTCATGAATTTTGCCTCTAATACTTAGAATTTTATCATTAAAAAAGTTCATAAAATCATTACTGCTAAGGGCTAAAGGAATACAAGGCTCAACAGACCTCTGACTCTCAGTCAGCCTGGCTACAGTGCTGAAAAGAAACCTGGGGTTGTTCTTGTTTTCTTCTATTAGTGCTGAGTAACAGTTTGCTCTGGTATTGCGGAGGCCCCTCTTATACTCTTAACACAGATTTAGACAGATTTGTGAACAATATTTGAGGGAAATGGTTTTTTGTGTGTATAGAAAATGTTTTAGATCTTTGAGTTCAGCTCATGAAAAATGGGAGCAAAAACAGAAGTGTTGTGTTTATATTTTTGTTCAGTGTAAGAATTTGCACTGTTTAAATGTATACAATATGTGTTGAATGCATTAAAATGTTATGTTTACAGAAGATGTAGCTTACATATTGTTTTACAGTCACATTGTGTGGTTTGAGAGCTACAATATTCACTCAGGATTTTTTGCAACATTATTGGAGTCCATGTTTAACTAATTAAATAAAACTTAAGAAGAGAACTATAAAAAACATTTGCAGCTATTTTTGTAATATTCAGTATGATTATTATAGCAAGTGATTACATGACTTGTCTTTTTGGAGGTAGTAATTTTTAAAAAAAATCAATTTTTTTTCTCCTTTTGTCATTAGCCGCAATTTTTGTCATTTCCCGCAATTTCCTGCAAAAAATCACATAAAAATGCTGCAATTTTCATTGCAATTTCTGACAAAATTGGCTGCAAATTCAAGGGTTTTTTGCCGCGAGATCCTGGAGGGATATGGATACTGTGGAAAATGCATTACTTTCACTACATTGATATATCACTCTTATTGGCCTTTTGCTTGAGAGGCTTTCGTTTCGGCTTTCTGTGTGGTGTTTTGTGGCAGATGGGTGTCAGCTCCAGCTCTTACACACACAATAGAATAGAATAGAATAGTACTTTATTAATCACATCCTCAAGGAGGGTTGAGGAAGGTTGCACTCTGTGTTTGTGCCTGAAAGCTTCACAAGTAAAAGGCTCTATAGCTCAATATAGTGGGTCATGATCAGTTAAAAGTGCCTTGATTGGCCCCGATACTAATGTTTGAGATTGGATCGGGACGTCCATGTTTGAAATTTTAACTCTGGAAAATCAGAGTTCAGAGTCAAATCTGCTTTAGTGGCTCTTAATGTAACACCAAGTAGCAACCTCGAGGGCTGAAAAGTGAAGCTAATGAGCAACTGCCAAAAACTACATTTCCTTGAATGGCCACTTGAGGCTGGCTCCAAAAGCGAGTTAGACTCATAGAACCCGATATTAAAATGGCCAACTTTACAACAGAAATACTCATGTTTACTGCCTGGTACAAAAAAACAAAACAAAAAGGTTTTGATCGCTAATAGCACTGTTCAGGGTAAGGGGCTGAATTTGTATATAACCCAACCATGTACATTTTATTAAGGCTTACAATTATGCATAATTGAGCGTGGAGCTGCTTTGAGTGACAAGCTCTCTGCAAGGCGTCAACCACACTGTATGAGTCAGATCCACCCCTAAGTCCTCCACAGCTTCAACCTCTCATCCAAATATGGTCATTCCTAGCTTACAAAAAAAAAAAAAGATGGCGACGGCTATAATGCTGAACTCGAGGTTTTAAAGGGCCAGTGTGTAAAATGGGTTGAAAACCGTTGAAAACAGTGACATCAGTGGTCAAATTCTAGATTGCAGGGCTCACTTGCTCACCCCTCCCGTCGGGTAAATGACGGTGGCCTCGTAGGGACAAAAAGCCTTGCACAGAAACGAGTTTTTCAGGAGTAGGTCTATCTAGCGACGAGGTGAATGTTTATTTAGAAATCTAAACCATCTTATGATATTGTAATGAATCCCTCACGAGCAGGAGACCAGAGTAGCGTTCGGGAAAAAGGTCAGTTTATTTGAGCACTCCAAAAACTCCGGTAACACTCCAGGGGGTAAAAGACTCTGTCCCAAACTCTGACTCCTCTAGTGTAACACACACACTCCATACACACATTCTCGTTTACGATACCTAGCGGGCACCCCCTCCCCTCTCTGCTCCACCAATCTCCAGCCCGCACACTGACTGACAGCGTAGCCTGTAAACAGAGCTCAGCTGTTTATTTAGCCTAGCAATATCTCCGGACTATAGTAGCTGCAATGGACGACTTTGAACGCGATTTTGAAGAGATTCTTATAGCGGACACAGACCCAGAGCCATACCTGTTTGAGCCGGAGCACACAGATGAGGATCTTGGATGCTGAGTGGGTGAGACGAGAGGCTGAATCCTCCGCTCCCATTTGGCTGCACAGAATGGGATTCGGTGCTACCATCGTTGGGGAGATATATCATCAGGAGGAAAAGCGCTGCAGAGAGTGCATCACAAGGAGTGAAGCTGCGTCTTCTTTTCCTCGCAGATGACAGTTCGGGTTCATTCTCTACTATTGCGTGGTAAGTGTGGTCCATTCGCAAACTTTATAACTAAAAAAACTTTTCACTACTCTCTATCGACGAACTACTAACACTCTCTGCTGTTTCCCCCTCCTTCTTCCTTCCTTCCGCTGTCTTCGTTGGTTTATTTATACACGCGAAACGCGTTCTCTGGCTGGATTGTCCGCTCGGTCTGCCGTACATACAAGATACATACATATATATATATATATATATATATATATCAGGCCAAAAGTTTGGACACACCTTCTCATTCAATGCGTTTTCTTTATTTTCATGACTATTTACATTGTAGATTCTCACTGAAGGCATCAAAACTATGAATGAATACATGTGGAGTTATGTACTTAACAAAAAAAGGTGAAATAACTGAAAACATGTTTTATATTCTAGTTTCTTCAAAATAGCCACCCTTTGCTCTGATTACTGCTTTGCACACTCTTGGCATTCTCTCGATGAGAATATTCAGATTCAGATTCAGATTTGACAATAAACCATGCCAAATATTATACACTGGCCCTTTAAACCTGGAGTCCACAAACCAGTTGGTGAGGTCATGGTAGGTACATCCATTTTTTTGATATAGTTCATGTGTAGCACCCAGGGACTACAAGGGTTTCATTTAACTATTATTGGTATCAGATCAGGAATTATTCCAATTACAGATTCTGTGACACATGTTAAATATAGACACAGTTTCTGTTTGCAAAATTGCTTTCAGGTTTGATAAATCACTTTGCGTGTGCTAAATTAATATATTCACATTTGCTCCTCCCAGCACATGCACAATTGCGTGTAAAAGCCCCATAATGCATATTCATTGCAGCAAAAGTACTAACTGGATGCAGACGCGCTATTTTGCACCTTTGAAAGATGCAACCCTTAATGTGCACTGTTAGTAAATTAGTTTGTACATTTTTTTGCGTGTGCAATGAGTTTGCACACGTTTTTATACACGCAAACCTTTAGTAGATCCGGCCCTCAGTCTTCAATCATTGGGATTTGATATGGTCAAAGACAGGCATATGAGAAAAAGGCAGTCCATCTGGTAGAGGAAAGGGGCTAGGAGGAAAATTAGGGCAAAAAGGAGGAGAAGCTAAAACTTATTTTTCTTAAATCCTGAATTCAAAAGAGGGGAAAGAACAGCATGGTTCCTAAATGAGGTCAAGGAGGAGAGCTTCAA